>NW_027527853.1:2669857-2769033 GCF_008692635.1 Crocuta crocuta | reverse complement strand
TCTGCATGCCGCCGCCCCCCCCTCCCATTCCCTTGCAACCACTTAATGTTCTGTCTCTGTGGATTTGCCTATTTTAAACATTTCATATAATCAGAGTCATACAATATGTGGCCTTTTGTGTCTGGCTTTCATTTAGCATTATACTTTTGAGATTCATCCATGTTACAGTACATTGTCAGTATTTCATTACTGTATTAGTCAACACGGGCTGCCATCACAAAATGTTCGATGGTATAAACAGTGATTTTCTCACAGTTCTGGAGGCGGGAAGCTCCAGATCAAGTCTCAGCAGGGTCAGTTTCTGGTATGTATGCTTTACATGGCTTATAGAAGCCTATCTTTCTCACTCTGTCCCCACATGGCCTTTCCTCTGTGCTAGTTTAAAGGAGAGGGAGGTTCTCTGTAGTGTGTGTGTGTGTGTGTGTGTGTGTGTGTGTGTGTGTGTGTGTCTCTCTCTCTTTTTAATGTTTATTTTTTGAGAGAGAGCGTGAAGGGGGAGCAGAGAAAGAGGGAGACACAGAATCCAAAGCAGGCTCCAAATTCTGAGCTCGAACCCACAAACCATGAGATGAGCCGAATGAGCCAAAGTTGGACCCTTAACTGACTGAGCCGCCCAGGTGCCCCACTGGTGTCTCTTTTTTATAAGACAATAATCCTTTTGGGGGTGCCTGGGTGGCTCAGTCAGTGAAGCATTTAACTCTTGATTCTGACTCAGGTCATGATATCATGGTTTCATGGGTGTGAGCCCCGCATGGGACTCCATGCTGGCAGTGAGGAGCCTGCTTGGGATTCTCTGTCTCCCTGTCTCTCTGCTCCTCCCCACCCGTGCTGTCCTGTCTCCTTCAAATAAATAAACTAAAAAAAAAAAAAAAGACATCCTATTCCTATTGGATCACCCCCCTTTCCCTTATAACCTCAGTTTACCTTAATTAAAATATACAGGTATATTGGAGGTTAGGGCTTTCAATATAAACATTCTGTCCATAATAAGTCTCTTTTATGGCTGAATACCATTCCTTTGTATGCCTGGACCTTGTTTCATTCAGTCATCAGTTGATGGATATTTGGGTGTTTTTGCTTTTTGCCTGTTACGAATAATGCACGTCTGAATATTCATGTACACATTTTGAACACCTGTTATCATTCTTTTAGATTTTCACAAGAGTGGAATTGCTGGACCACATGGTAATTCTGATTTAACTTTTTGAACAACCACCAAACTGTTTTCCACAGCATTTGCACCATTTTGCATTCCCATCAGCAGTATGGAAGATTCTAATTTCTCCACATCTCCACCAACACTTCTTTGTTTTCCTTTTTATTTTTTTAAATAACTGTCCTAATGAGTATGAAGCGGTATCTCCTGGTTTTGATTTCAGTTTTCCTGCTGACTAATGATATTTAACATCTTTTCATGTGCTTATTGGCTGTTTGTAACTCTTTGGAGAAATGTGAATTCAAATCCTTTGCCCGTTTTTAAATTGGGTTATCTAGTCTTTCATTAAGTTTTAAGAGTCATTCACATACTCTGCATAATAAATCATTATTGGATATATGATTTCAAGGATTTTCTCCTATTTTGTGAGTGTTTTCACCTTCTTCATAATGTTTTTTGATTCATAGAAGCTTTTACTTTTACAAAGTTTAATATTAAATTTTTGTTGTTGTTTGTACTTTTGGTGTCATTTAATTATCCATTGCTACATACAAAGATTTATTCCCCTAAGTTTTCTTCTAAGAATTTGATAGTTTTCTCTCTCATATTTATTTATTTTATTTTATTACGTTTGTTTTTTAAATTTATTTCTGAGAGAGAGTGAGCGAAAGAGCGAGCAAGGGAGGGTCAGAGAGAGAGGGAGACACAGAATCTGAAAAGCTCCAGGCTCTGAGCTGGCTGTCAGCACAGAGCCTGACACGGGGCTTGAACCCATGAACTGTGAGATCATGACCTGAGCCGAAGCTGGATGCTTAACCAACTGAGCCACCCAGTTGCCCCTCTCTTATATTTAGGTCTTTGATAAATTTTGAGTTTTTATGTATGATGTGAGGTGTAAGAGTCCAACTTCATTCTTTTGCACATGGTTATTCAGTAGTCCATTGTGTTGTTTGTTGGGAAAGCAATTCTTACCCCCTGAATAGTCTTGACATCCTCATTGAAAATCAGCTACCATTGGGGAGCCTGGGTGGCTCAGTTGGTTAAGTGACTAACTCTTGATTTCGGCTCAGGCCATTATCTCACAATTCGTGAGATAGAGTCCCACATCAGGCTCTGTGCTGACAATGTGGAGCCTGTTTGGGATTCTCTTTGCCTCTCTTTCTGCTCCTCCCCCACTCGCTTGCTTGTGCACACTCACTCACTCTCAATAAATAATGTTAAAAACAAAAAATCAATGGACCATTAATATGTGGTTTATATTTGGTTCTTTTCTGTTGGTCTGAATGCCTATCTTTGTGCCAACACTGTGGCTTTATAATAATTTTTGAAATGATGAAAATCGTCCAACTTTTTTTTTCTAACTTCAAAACAAGATTGTTTTGGCCATTTGGTCTCCCTTGTAGTTCCATATGAATTTTAAGATAAGTCTGTCATTTTCTGTAGAAAAACGTAGTTGGGATTGTGATAGAGATTGTATTGAATCTGTAGATTACTTGGGGTGTGTGTGTACTGCCATTGTAACAATATTAGGTTTTCTAATCTAGAAACATGGGATATCTCTCCATTTATTTAGGTCTTTAATCTCTTTTAACATTTCATGTTTAGTGGATTTTAGTGCGGAGGTCTTCAACTTCTTTGGTTAAATTTGTTCCTAAGTATTTTATTCTTCTTGATACTATTATACGTGAAATTGGATCCTTAATTTCAGATTGTTCATTGTTGGTGTATAGAAATAGTACTGATTTTTGTATGTTTTTCATGTATCCTGTGGTGTTGCTGAACTTGTTTATTAGGTGTAATAATTTTTTTGTGGATTCTTAGGATTTTCTGTAAGATCATATCTGTGAAAAGCAGTAATATTACTTTTTCCTTTCCAATTTGAATCCCTTTTATTTCTTCTACATAATTGCTCTGGCTAGAACTTCTAGACAGTGTTGAATAGAAGTGGCAAGGATGAACATCCTTATATTGTTCTTCATCTTAATAGGAAACTTTTCATTGTTTTACAATTGACTATGTTAGTTGTGAGTTTTTTTCATAGATGGCCTTTATCAGGTTGTGAAATCTCTTTCCTATGAAAGAGTGTTGGAATTTGTTAAATGCTTTTTCTCTGTCGATTGAGTTGATCATATTATTTTCCCCCTTCATTTTATCAATATGGTGATTTTTGAAAATTGATTGAGCCACCCTTGCATTCCTGGGATAAGCCTATGGTGTATGGTCCTCTTAATATGCTGCTGAATGTGGTTCGCTAGTATTTTGTTGAAGATTCTTGCATCTGTATATTCATGAGAGAGATTGGTCTGTAGTTTTCTTATATTATCTTTGTTTTCTTATGGTATCTGAATGATACTGACCTATGGAATGAGTTAGGAAGTATTCTTTCCTCTTCCATTTTTTAGAAGAGTTTACTAAGAGTTGGCATTATTCTTTAAATGCTTGAGTGAACTATTTCTTATTGGGGTGCCTGGGTGGCTCAGTTACATGTTCAACTCTTGGTTTCAGCTCAGGTCATGATCTCATGGTTTGTGCAGTCGGGCCCCCTGTCAGGTAGGCTCTATACTGTGCTCACAGCGTGGAGCCTGCTTAGGATTCTCTCCCCCTCTGTCTCTGCCCCTCCCCTGCACTTGTGCATGCTCGCTTTCTCTCTCGCTGTCTCTCAAAATAAATAAATATATCCATTTTTTAATGTTTGGGAGAATTTATCACTGAAGCCATCAGGCTCTTGACTTTTGACTTTTCTTTGACAGTATTTTATTTATTATTTTAATCTCTCATAGGTCAGATTTTTAAAAATTTCTTCTTAAGTCAGCTTTGGTAGTTTGTAGGAATTTGTCCATTTTATCTATGTTATCTATTGGTTGACATACAGTTGTTCATTATATTCTTCTATAATCCTTTTTATTTCTGTAAAGTCAGTAGTGATTCCCCACTTTCATTCCTGGTTTTAGTAAATTGAGTCTTCTCCCTCTCTTATTTCTTGGTCACTCAAGTTAACAGTTTGTCAATATTGTTAATCTTTGCAAAGAAGTTTTGATTTCATGAATTTTTTTATTTTTTTAAAATCTGTGCCTTTTATTATTTCCTTTCTTCTACTTGCTTTGCATTTATTTCTTCTTTATCTAGTTCCTTGAATAGTAAGGTTATTGATTTGTGATAACTCTTTTAATGTAGGTATTTACAGTTATAGATTTCCTTCTGAGCACTCCTTTTGCTGCATCCCATACATTTTGGTATTTTGTGGCCATTTTTAATTCTCAAAGTATTTTCTGAATTTCATTGTAATTACTTTTTTTTTGACTTGTGAATTTTCTAATTCTCCTATTATCAATTCCAGTCTCGTTGCATTTTGTTGAAATACTTTGTATGATTTCCAAGTTTTTTAATTTATGAGACTTTTTTTGATGACAACATATGGTCTGCTGTGGAGAATGACCCATGTGCATTTGAAACTAATGTATATTCTGCTCTTGTTGGATGTAGTGTTCCTTTTATGTCTTTGAGGTCTAGTTAATATATGGTATTGTTCCAGTTTTCTCTTTCCATTAAATCTTTTTTCCATTATATCTTTTATCTTGTTGTTTAATCCATTATGGCAAGTGAGGTGTTGAAATCTATACTTATTATTGAGCTATTTCACCCTTCAGTTCTGTCATTTTTTGTTTTGGGGCTCTGTTAGGTGCATTTGTGTTTTTAATCGTTAAATCTTGACAGATTGACTTTTACCATATATCTTTGTCTATTGTAACATGTTAAAAAATTTTTTTAATGTTTATTTTTGAGACAGAGACCGAGCATGAGCAGAGGAGGGGCAGAGAGAGAGAGAGAGGGAGAGACAGAATCTGAAGCAGGCTTCATGCTCTGACCTGTCAGCAGAGCCCAAGGTGGGGCTCAAACTCATGGACCAGGAGATCATGACCTGAGCTGAAGTCAGTTGCCTAACTGACTGAGCTGCCCAGGTGCCCTGTTGTAAAAAGTATTAACATATATTTTATCTGATATTAGTATACCCACTCCCTTTCTCTTTCAGTTGTTATTTTCATGGACTGTCTTTTCTTTCACTTTCAACCTCTTTGAGTCTTTAGATCTAAAGTGAGTCTCATGGTAGACAACATATAATTGGATCATGTCTTTTTTAATCTATTCTGCCCATCTTTGCCTTTTAATTGGAGAGTTTAATCCATCCATTTACATTTAATGTGATTACTATTAAGGATATTTGTCATTTTGCTATTTGTTTTCTACATGTCTTAGGTCAGTTTTGTTCTTAAAGTCCTCCATTACTGCCACCTTTTGTGTTGTAAATATTTCTAATATACTATTTTAAATCCCTTTTTATTTTTATTTTTCTGTACAGTTTTTTAGTGCTTGCCCTGGGAGTATTTAATTAACATTTTATAAAAGTATATTTAGGATTATAGCAACTTAGTTACAGTAGTATACAAAATACGTTGCTCCTATGTAGCTCTGCCCCTTTGTTTTATGCTGTTATTGTCACAAATTACATCTTTATAAATTATATGTCCATGGACACATTTATTTTTTCTAAAGGAAAAAGATTTAATATAAAGATAGAGGATTCACATCATGGTAAATGATAAAATTGAATATTCTTCTCTTGATAAAATTTCAACTTTTGCATTTCTTTTTCTATTTAAAAGTTAACCTGCCTTTATCCTGTGCTTTCCAATTACTTTGGTCCCATCTCTTCTTGTCTATGATTATATTGACAAATTCTGTTTCTCTCCAGTTTAGAAAGTTTATTCCTACGCAAGCTATGATTAGCATTAATTTAATACACTGTAGCAACATCTAAAAGTAGTATCTGTAATCTTTCTTTCCCCTACTCCCCTAGTACATAGCTAGCTGTCCATCCTCCTGGGTAGAAATGTGGCATTTTATTTTCCAGTGTTCCTTGTTGATTCTCATGCTCATCAACATAATTTTTTTTTAATGTTTGTTTATTTTGGAGGGACAGAGTGCGATCGAGGGAGGGTCAGACAGGGAGAGGGAGACCCAGAATCTGAAGAAGGCCCCAGGCTCTGAGCTGTCAGCACAGAACCTGATGTGGGGCTCGAAACCCGCAAACTGCGAGATCATGACCTGAGCCAAAGTCGGACACTCAACCAACTGAGCCACCCAGGCAACCCCACATCAACATAAATTTATAGTTACTGTTGTATGTAGCTGTCTTTTTAATCATAAGGAAAAAAGGAGTTACCAGAATATGTTCTCCTTCCTTTCTTTCCTTCCTCAAACACTTCATAATATAGTGCGTCTATTACACTTTCAGATACTATTCCAACATTTGCAAGAATTTAATTATCTTAATTTTTTTAGATCAAAACAATTTCATAGCTAAGGAGGATGAGGAATAAAGAAGACAACTTACTAAGGCCATAGATAGCACTGTTAAAAGGTAAAATCAGGGGGTGCCTGAGTGACTCAGTTGGTTAAGTGTCCGACTTTGGCTCAGGTCATGGTTTTGCAGTCTGTAAGTTGGAGCCCCGCATTGGGCTCTCTGTGTGACAGCTCAGAGCCTGGAGCCTGTTTCAGATTCTGTGTCTCCCTCTCTCTGTCTGCCTCTCCTCAGCTTGTGCTCTGTCTTTCTCTCTTTCAAAAAAATAAACATTAAAATAATTTTTTTTAAAAGGTAAAATCATAAATTTGAACCTAGGTAATCTGGCTTCAGGATCCATGCTGTTAACCACTGTTATTTCCTGAATACTAGGTTCCTTCTATTACATTATAACATCGAGTGTAGAATTCAGTTGGACACATAAAACATAGGCATTCATGTTGAAAATTCAGCGTAGATAAAGTGAAGGATATTGGGAGTCAATTGAAAGGGAAGATAACAATTAGGAGGAATTTTGATCTATGGCCTTGAAGACAAAGCAGAATCAAGACTATTGAGATTTGAGAGAAGCCTTTTTAGACAGAAGGAACAGGATGAAAAGAGGGATTAAAACAAAAGCAAGTTATATTCAAGAAACAATAGTTTGAGTTGAGTGTCTTTGAAGGAATTTGGAAGGGAGAGTGTTGAAAAACTCACTTCTGGAATGATTTAAAAGCCACACTGCATAATTTGGATTTTATTCTGCAGACAGTAGGTAGTCACTGAACGTTTTTGAGCAGAGGAAGGCTATTTAGAAGTTACTTTATATGTAAGTATGGATGTAAATCTGAAGACTAACTCAAACTTTAGTGTAATTTAAAATTTTCTAAAATTTTGGAAGCTTATTTTAGTAGGGACCAGATTAAAGTTTGATCTTTTGTACCGCCATATATTGAGGTATATTAGAGATGTGTTATAAAGTAGTGAATTTTTTATTAAATTTTTTAATGTTTATTTTTTTTTGAGAGAGAGAGAGAGGAGAGACAGGTTGGGGAGTGGGGAGGGAGGAATGGCAGTGGACAGAAGATCCCAAATGGGCATCTGAGAATAGCAAGCCATATCTGGGGCTTGAACTCACGAACTGCGAGATCATGACCTGAGCTTAAGTCGGGTGCTCAACTGACTAAGCCACCTAGGTGCCCCAAAGTAGTGATTTTTAAAACATGCATATTACAGAAATTTAAAGAAATGTGGGTTTTTAAAAAATGTTTTATTTATTTCTGAGAGAGAGAGACACACACAGCGTGAGCAGGGGATTGTCAGAGAGAGGGAGGCACAGAATCCGAAACAGGCTCCAGGCTGTAAGCTAGCTGTCAACAGAGAGCCCAAAGCGGGGCCCTAACCCACGAACTGCGAGATCATGACCTGAGCCGAAGTTGGACACTTAACCGACTGAGCCACACAGGCGCCCTGAAATGTGTTTGATTATATTGAAAGGTATATGCTTCCTTTTAAGATCTTCTCTTGTATGGGAGGTGGAAAGGTATATCTATTTTATTTTAATTACATGCGATATGCAATGGTTCAGATCACCTTTAGTATTTTTTGAAAAGTGTTTACAACTAAGTTGTTTGCCAGATGGCTGGAAATATAACCATAAATGAGACCTGATCATATTTTCAGTCTTTTTCTTCCTAAACACTATTCAACCCTCTTCCTTCTTTTCATTTTATCTGCTTCATTAACTGAATGTGATATCCTCTAGTTGTAAGGCCTTAAATTCCGATTTCCAATGAACCCAGACTGTTTCCTTTTAACTTCAAACCCACCTGTCCAGTTGCCTTCTGCACATATCCACTTTGATTTGTAAGAGGGATGTCAGATTTAACATGTCCAAAACTGAACTACATTTCTCTCTGCCAGGCTTGTTTCTCCTTCAGTTCTCTTCATCTTAGAAAGTTAACATTACTGTTCACTCCGTTCTTAGGCCAGAAGTCTAAGTATTGTTTTTAATACCTTTCCCCCTCATTCTACATCTAGTGGAAGAGCAAGTTGGTTATATCTTCAGACTATATTCTGTATTCAGCCACCACTCTCTACCTTCATGATTGCCATACTAGTTCAAGCCACCATTATCTCTTGCCAAGGCTCTAGTAATGATAGCCTTTTAGTGATGCTTTCCTCGTAGTCAGTTATCCATGCACCCACCTAGTAATCTTAAACAGTATAAATCTGTAATACCTCTACCAGTACCCAAAGGTAAAACTAGTTGATTTCTCTTAAATTCAGAATCCTCACCGTGGCCTACAGAATCTTGTCTGTAGATGTCTGACTTCATTTTCTGCCTTCTGCCTTATGCACTTTGCTCAGATAATACCAGCTTTCTTGCTGTTTCTCAGATATAACATAACTCATACCATATACTGCTTCAGTGCTGTTCCCTCTCCCTAGAGGCAGTTCTTGGATATATGCGTGGATTGATCTTTCACTGCATTCAGTTTTCAAAAATGTTGCCTCTTAAAGTCTTTTCCTGACCTCTTCACAGATTCTCCTTCCTAATTCCCTTCCCAACTTTTCTTAGTGTACTCAGTCAGGGTTTATCAGGGCTTAGTTGTTCTCCCCCTCTCTACTCATTTCTTCTATCATTACTTCTACTTACTTTTATCATACATTTTATCATCATTATCATTTGTATCATTTGTCATCATTGCCAGAATTAAAGTTCCATGATAGGAACTTCTGTCTGTATTGTTCATAGTTGCATCCCTCGTAGCTGACTCAAAATAGACAGTCGGGCGCGCCTGGGTAGCTCAGTTGGTTAAGCGTCTGACTTCGGCTCAGGTCATGACCTCGCAGTTCGTGGGTTCGAGGCCCGCATCAGGCTCTGTGCTGACAGCCAGCTCACAGCCTGGAACCTGTTCTAGATTCTGTGTCTCCCTCTCTCTCTGACCCTCCCCTGGTCACGCTGTCTGTCTGTCTCTGTCTCTCAGAAATAAATTTTAAAAAAACACTTAAAAAATTAAAAAAAAAAAAAAACAGACACCAGTATCTATATAGTCCACCAAGAAAAGAGGCTCAGAGACCATAGAAAATGATTTTATTTTATTTAACCTAAAAAACAAAAGAAATTGCCCATCTCCCACCTTGTATTATATTTTTAGTATGTTTGAGAAAATATGTAATGACAAAAGACTGTTACAGATTCAGTAATGCTCTTTAAAGAAATGTGTATATTGTTCACAGCAAAATGGCATTTGGAGGAATAGTAGCTGTATATGCAAGCACAGTTTTATTTAATTTACAAACAGTGCTCATATGGATTTACTGACCTTGTAATGATGGAGTTCCTCTAAGGAATTGTGGCCCACAGATTGTGAACCTATGTAATTGACTCATTCCTAATCAACTTCAGATTTGCATTTAAATGGCTTCTTCTTAGCATAATTACTCTACCCAAGACAGTTTGATCTAACAGAAAAAATGAACTCAAACTGCCCTTAGATTTCCAAAGAACTAAATTCATCTGACCTAGCTACTTACTACCTTTGTGCTTTTGGTTACTTAACAACTTAGAATCTCATTTATGGCATTATGTATGTAAATATAATTATATGAAATTATTTTGGTAATGTTCCAGTTACTCAGTACATATTCCTTTTCCCTCCTTTTTCAGGATCTCAGCTTTCTCAATTTATTTCTGTCTTTGCTGTGATTACAGCTTTTTATGAAAAAAAGTGTTCTGTCATCTCTGTTCATTGGCTATGCTAGCCATTAATTATGTTCTGGTTTTAGTTCATAGATAAAGGGAACTTGGTTGAGCTCAAGCAGAAAATCCATTCTTTTTCTATCAGATATCGATTACCCTTGTGTTTTATTTACTTTATTTAACTGTTTCTTGGGGTATTTAACATGCCAGACACACAAAATGGAGTCATTCTGAAATCACAAACCACTCAGGTAAATACAAGGATATAGGAATTAGGAAGGGTGTATTTACATTCTTCCAACAAAAATTTACTGACTGTAGTTTAAGAAATATAAATAGGCTTCAATTGTTTGGTGAAAATCTAGTGGATAAAATGCCAAAAAATAATTATAGTGTACATAGTTTATCAGTGGTAGTATAAGCACCACAGATGAGGATGTTCCTAAGTTTGCCTGGGGCTTGAGGGATGAGCTAAAGGATGCTTTAGAATGAACTGTATTGAGGTTGCAGGAGAACGTTCTAGGCAGAGGACATGCTATGCTTAAAGGGCATGGAAGTATTGACATATATGTAGTGATTAATAAGTCAGTGTGATTAGAGTATAGTGTGTATAGACAGAAAATGGTAGCAAGGGAGGCTGAAAAGGTAGTTTGAGATTAGACAGACCCTCATGATTTGGAGTATCATCCAGGAGTTTGAAGTCTTCAGTATTATTGGAAACCATCAAAGGTTTTTAGGTATGTATGTATGTATGTATTCAGTAATTTATTTATTGCATTGGTAATTGAAGACACTGGAAGCTTTTCAAGTAAGAGAGATATTTAATCAAGTTATCTGCTTCACAGTCTGAATCTTTAGAAAGAGTTTTGGCAGTTGAAAGATCTGAATACTGATTCCATGTACCCTTGCTAAGTTTGATTCAATTTTAGACTTAAAAAAAAAATTTACATCCGAGTTAGTATATAGTGCAACAGTGATTTCAGGAGTAGATTCCTTAATGCCCCTTACCCATTTAGCCCATCAGCATCCTACAACCCCTCCAGTAACCCTCTGTTCTCCATATTTAAGAGTCTCTCGTGTTTTATCCCCCTCCCTGTTTTTATATTATTTTTGCTTCCTTCCCTTATGTTCATCTGTTCTGTGTCTTAAAGTCCTCGTATGCGTGAAGTCATATGATATTTGTCTTTCTCCGACTGACTAGTTTCATTTAGCATAATACCCTCTAGTTCTATCCATGTAGTTGCAAGTGGCAAGATTTCATTCTTTTTGATTGCCAAGTAATACGCCATTGTGTGTATATATACACCACATCTTTTTTATCCATTCGTCAATTGATGGACATTTGGGCTCTTTCCATACTTTGGCTGTTGTTGATAGTGCTGCTGTAAACATTGGGGTGAATGTGCCTCTTTGAAACAGTATACCTGTATCCCTTGGATAAATACCTAGTGGTACTTATTTGCTGTGTCACAAGCAATTGCTGGGTCACAGGGTAGTTCTATTTTTAATTTTTTGAGGCACCTCCATACTGTTTTCCTTAGTGGCTGTACCAGTTTGCATTCCCACCAGGAGTACAAAAGAGATCCTCTTTCTCCACATCCTCGCCAACATCTGTTGTTGCCTGAGTTGTTAATGTTAGCCATTCTGACGGGTGTGAAGTGGTAGCTCATTGTGGTTTTGATTTGTATTTCCCTAATGATGAGTGATATTGAACATTTTTTTATGTGTCTGTTGGCTATCTGGATGTCTTCTTTGGAGAAGTGTCTATTCATGTCGTTTGCCCATTTCTTCACTGGAATATTTGTTTTTTGGGTGTTGAGTTTGATAAGTACTTTATAGATTTTGGATAGTAACCCTTTATCTGATATGTCGTTTGCAAATATCTTCTCCCATTCTGTCGGTTACCTTTTAGTTTTGCTGTTTCCTTCGCTGTGCAGAAGCTTTTTATTTTGATGAGGTCCCAGTAGTTCATTTTTGCTTTTGTTTCCCTGGACTCCAGAGACATACTGAGGAAGAAGTTGTTGCGGCCAAGGTCAAAGAGGTTTTTGCCTGCTTTCTCCTTGAGGATTTTGATGGCCTCCTGTCTTACATTTAAGTCTTTCATCCATTTTGAGTTTATTTTTGTGCATGATGTAAGTAAGTGGTGCATGTTCCATTTTTCTGCATGTCACTGTCCAGTTTTCCCGGCACCACTTGCTGAAGGGACTGTCTTTATTCCATTGGATATTCTTTCCTGCTTTGTCAAAGATGAGTTGGCCACAAGTTTGTGGGTCCATTTCTGGTTTCTCTGTTCTGTTCCATTGATCTGAATATCTGTTTTTGTGCCAACCATCAAAGGTTTTTTAAATGGAGAAAAGATGGAAGAAGTTTGGCAGCAGTATGATGGATGGATTCTGTTGCAGATGGTGGTGTAGGGGGATGCTGAAGTAGTAAAATGAATGAAAAGTTAGAAGATGTTATTAGTAGGTAGTGGATAAATTAAAAAGAGACTGGGTTGTAGAATCACAGGCCTGGTTTTAAACCTAGGCTCTGCATCTTTGTAGTTGTATGAAAAAATTAGCTGCTTTGATTTTTCTTATCTGTACTAGATACTAATAATACCTACTTTACAGTGTTCCTTTGAAGATTTTGTTATAGTGGGTATGAAGTACCTGACACAGTGCTTGCCTGATGCCAGCTAAGGGCTCAATTAATGATAACATGAATGATATGTACTGTAATTACTAAGGTAAGAAATGATGACAGCCTGATTTTAGGGTGGAAAAGAAAATAGATTTGGATGGGTCTATCTTAGTTGGAATGAATATGATATGACTCAGTGACTGGAAGACCTGATGACTGACTGACTTAAGAAAGAATGGAATCAGGCAGACTGAGATTTGGAATCTGAATGATAAAGGTTGAAGGGGTTAGGAATGCCATTTTCCTGGTAAGGAATGCAGGGGTCACTGGTTGAGATGAAGTAAAAGAAGTAGAATGATTCTGATTTGGACTTTTTGAAGTATTTGGGATATCTTGGTGATGATATGAATGGAGCAAGCAGTTAGAAATAAAGTCTGGGGCAAGAGATAAGGGATTAGAGAGTTATCAGTATTATGCATGGTAGCAGAAGTGTGTGTAAATCTTAATGATAAGGCATATATTTTATACACATCTTCTGTATTCCCACACTGCTGAGCTCTGTATTAACTCTTGATTGCCTCTTGCTGTTAAATGTGTTATATAAAAAAATAATATCCTTATGGTGGCTTTGTGTATAAGATAAGGCATAGTTACTTTGATTTCTAATTTAATATTCACTTGACTAAACAGTTAGAAATGTAAAACCTACTTCTCCTGAAATACAGACTTACTCTAATTTTAAACTTCTGATAAGTATTTTAGTTTTTCAACGCATTTTTAAAAGATACATATATATATTTTTTTAATGTTTTTATTTCTGAGAGAAAAAGAGGGCGAGCAGGGGAGGGTCAGAGAGAGAGGGAGACACAGAATCTGAAAGGCTCCAGGCCCTGAGCTGGCTGTTAGCACAGAGCCCGATGCGGGGCTCGAACCCACGAACCGTGAGATTATGACCTGAGCCAAAGTCAGATTCTTAACTGACTGAGCCACCCAGGCGCCCCACTTTTAAAACATTTTAATCTGTAACTATGAATTAAAATTTTTATATTTTCTCTTCAAGTATTTGTTTAACAAATACTCTTAAGTAAATCCTAAGATTTAACAAATCTCCCTAAGCATCTAAGTAAATTTTATTAATCTAATAATTTAGACTTATAAATGTGATTGTTTATAAGTTGTTTAAGTGTTCTAATACAGTGTGCACACTTAATTTCAGCCTAAAACCAAAAGTCTAAATCAGCTATTCAGTTGCATATTTTTAAAAATGTTTGTTTATTCTGAGAGAGAGCATGCATGAGATGGGGAGGGACAGAAAGAGAGGGAGGGGGAGGGGGGGGAGGGAGAGAGAGAGAGAGAGAATATCCCAAGTAGGCTCCACTCTGTCAGTGAGAGCCAACCCCAGGCTTGATGTCACAAACCATGAGATCATGACCTGAGCCAAAGTGGGATGCTTAACCAGGTGAGACACCCAGGTACCCCTGGGATGTTATTCCTAAGTCATTACTTTAAAAAATTATATTGTGTTTGTTTGCTTATATGTAAGTTTATTATTTTAAGAGAGATTTCTAAATATGTTATGTTATGTTATGTTATGTTATGTTATGTTATTTAGAGAGTGAGTACACAGGAGGGGGCAGAGAGAGAGGGAGAGAGGATCCCAAGCAGGCTCCAAGTAGAGCCCCAGGCAAGCTCCATCCATGAAATGCGATATTGTGACCTGAGCTGAAGTCAAGAGTTGGACACTTAATCAACTGAGCCACCCAGGCTCCCTAGTAGCAGTTATTTACACCTAACTATTAATTTTACTGGTATACTGCTTACCTTTTTTTGAAAAAGAGTGTAAGCATAAATAGGGGAAGAACAGAGGGAGAGACAGAGAGAATCTTAAGCAGGTGCCATGCTCCCAACTCAGAGTTCTATCTCAGGAATACAAAATCAAGAGTCAGAAGCCCAACCGACTGAACTACCCCCACCCCCCATTATTTTTTATGTAAACAGTGTTTTCTGTTTTTAGGAGGTCTTTGTTTCAAATCATTTTTTATTAGCCAAACTACTTTAAGTCACTTTTTTTTTTTATTTTTTTAAAATTTATTTCTAGGAGAGAGAGAGAGAGAACAGGGGAGGGTCAGAGAGAGAGGGAGTCACAGACTGAAACAGGCTCCAGGCTCTGAGCTGGCAGTCAGCACAGAGCCCGATGCGGGGCTCGAACCCACGAACCACGAGATCATGACCTAAGTGAAAGTCGGACGCTTAACCGACTAAGCCACCCAAGCGCCCCTAAGTCACTCTTACACCAGAGTGAATGCTGGTCTGCTTTTCAAATCAGAGCATGTTTATTTATGTTTTTTAACCCATGTCTTTGAATAATAGACTGGCTACAAAAAGTATGTGTTATGTTTTTGTTTTACACTCAGAACTTTGTAAATATACCTCCATTGGCTTTTAGCATTTACTTTTACTGATGAAATGACTGGCAGTCTAAATCCCTTTTCTCTTAAGTAAATAAAGGAAAAATTTTCCCTTAATTTGGAGGTTTTAAACTTTTATTCTTAAAATTAAGATATTTTACCAGGAAAGTACTATATCTACATGCTTTTTCCCCCCTGAGTATTCTGCTCCAGTATTTCTCAGAGCCCATAGACTCCAGACAATTTCCAACATTAGGAAGTTTTCTTCTTATTCTCCTTCTGCTTCCCTTAAAAACAATTTTTTTTTGGTTTTCATTTATGTTCTTTGCTTTTTCCTGCTAGAAGTCGTGTTTTACAGTATTGAATGTCCTGCCACCTCCTCATGAACATGAAGCCTACTTAAGATTCTCGCTCTCTCTTCCTTTTCTCCAGAACACATCTTCTCCACTTTTTTCTGAGTGGAAAATATATTTTATAAATGTTATTTAAAATAACATTCCCTGGTCTCAATAGAAATACTATTTATAATTTTTCGCCAAGTTCTAGTATTTTTTTTCATTGTTTTATTTTGAGCCATTAGTTGTAATTAGATTATTATTTCTCTCCAATGTAGCTGGTCAGGTTTTTTCATCAGTTCTTGTGCCAGGTAATTCTGAGGGTGTTAAGTGTGCCAGCAAATGGACTCCTTACAGTGCATGGGCTGAGGCCAGATGCTCAGGAAGACAGGAGGCACTTAGTGATGTAGTTGCCCAGCAGTGGGGGGTGGGAGGGAGGGGGAAAGGAGAAGGTCGAGAATAATGAGACAAGGAGCCTGGTTTTTGTTCATTACCTGTAGGAGTTCAACCACAGGTTGTATGATACACTGAGAAAGATGGAACGTCAGTAAAAACGCATTCCTTACCTTATCTTGGATAAAATATAAAAGATTATATAATCTGGTGCTTTTTAACCAGCAAGCACTTCTGAACCAATATTTCATAAAATAATACTACTCTGTTGGAGACTGAGCTTTTTTATACCAAGCACCAGGTTTTACAAGATACCCAAGGACCTTGATGTAAAAACTGCAAATTTTCTGATGTGCCCTTAGTTTCCCTTTTATTTTATTATTTTTGTTTAGTTTTCCTTTTTAGCACCTCTTTGACTTTCAAACTGCTAATCTCTATACTGATTACCTCAGAGAAAAGGTTCCCAAGACCCATGAACCATTTTTTCATTCCATCCTTAATTTTTTATTTCAAAAGTACAGACTATATTACTGAATTTTGTACCTTGGCTTTGTATTTGATATGTTCTTGTCCTGTTATTTTTCATAACCTTTTGGTTATGAATAAAGTAGTGACCATGATTAAGATTGGAGAGGGAATATGTGAAAAGTTTTAATTTGCTATCTTTTGGTTTTGAGAGCTAGATGATTAAATGGGAAGCTGCAAACCAAGCATTGTAGTTCTAGTATAAGAGGAAAAAGTGTGAGAAACAGGCAGACCTGCCTAGCCTTCCTGAAACATTAAATCTCCTTGAGATAAGATAAATGCATGAGAAGAAAAGAAAAAAATAAAGTTTAGTAGCCTATGAAAATTTTATTTTACAGAGTACTTGACTTTGCATGTGACAGAAACAAAGAAAACATAAATAATTGACATACATTTAAAAGGGGAGAATGATCAGTGAATTCTGAGGATGAGAAAACTGGAAACCCAAACTTAATGAGGGCAGTTGTCCCCATGTCTGTTCACCACTGGCTCTTTACAATCACTGCCTGCCACTGTCCCTACTAGATGGTTAGCTCTCAGTTAATGTAAATTGAATAAGCAGATATGTATTTGTTGAACAAATTGAAGAGTGCCTTGAATGAGATAATTTATTTGGGCAGAAGTGAGATGCAAAGGCTTGAGAAAATATTAGGTGGTAGAGGTGATGACTGAATACATCAGAATACTAATGTGACAAGCTGTGAGAATGGGCACAAAGTTGTGGGAAATAAGGCTGCTAATGGTAGCTTGCAGCCAAATGATAAACATCTTTGATTGCTGGACTTAAGAATTTGGAATTTGTTTTTTAAACAAAGTAGAATTTTTCTGAACAGGTGGTGGCATTGTCAAAGCAGTGTTTTAGGAGTAGTCTAAAAACAGAGTGGAAGTTGCTATGAGGAAGCCTGGAGACCAACTTTGAGACCCATAGTGAGGTTGAATAGGAATTCTTTGAACACTAGTTGTATCCAATAAAATGATGAATATTTCCTCACATGTAATATATTCCATAAATATGCTTTTTAAGCCCTAGTGATTGGACATAAGACGTAGCAGTCTTTTTCCATGTATTTATTTTTTCCAGTATTTATTTAATTTTCCATGGCATTTTGTTATTGATCTTATGGCTTTTCTGTGAGATCATGGTATAAATTTTGAATACATTTGTTCTTCCCTTATTTGCCTTCTGTTAATGTCAAGCATAGCACATGAGCCATTTCTTGTTGCTATGCAACTGCTAAATTCAATATTTAATATTAATAAAACTGAGTAGCATTAAATTCAGTTAACAGAGAGTAGCAGAATATGGCGTTACAGTGTCTAATTGATGATATTTGTAAGGTTTAATGTATTGTTGCAGATGTGAGCAAAATAGGAGTGACCTGTTTATTGTTGCTCTTTTGGTCAAAATTTGTGGTTAAATCCACCAGGGTTTTTCCTTGTTTGATTCTTTTTGGTCTTTCCCTTTCATGGCTTTTTGACATGTGATTCAGTTTTTGTTAGTGTCTCTGTGTTATTGATCAAGTTTTTATTCTATTTTCTTATTCTTTCAGATTTTGTTACTTTTTGTAATTTTAATAATTTTCACTCTCAGAGCTTATAAGCTTTTTTGGGGTATTATTTCTTGCTATATTTACATTTTTCCTTCTCAGGAATTTATACTTAGTATGCAAGTTTGGAATTTGTCACAATGTCATATAAACCCAGGTGAAAGCATATTACATGTGTTCTTTGGGACAAGAGCCAACATATAATCTCCTTTAGCTATTTGCAGTGTGTACTTGGTACTTGAAAAATATTGAAATGCTTTCATTAATATTTGTGAAATAGATCTTTAGAGTTGGAGACAGGCTGTGGGATTTATTTAAGAGGGGGGAAAAGCTAATGTTGAGAATATCTAGTTTGCAGGCCCAAGATAGATAGGATCTAGCCATTCCTTCTCATGCTCTTAACCACCATCTCCCCAACCTCTAAACCCCCAGTCCAACCCTTTCTCCTCCCTAGTTTGGGGAAGAGAGGCCATAGTGATTTAGCAGAAAATGTTTTAACAAATATTAAACAGATACACCTCTATTTGCTTGAATGGGTAGTTTGGTTTTGTTAATGTTTTTGGAATAATTTTGATGGGAAGAATTAAAGAGGGTTGGAAGACAATTGCTCCTTAATAATAAATGAAAAATCTAGAACCTAGAAAATAGTGTAGAAAAATCAACTCTTTACAATGTAGCTAACACAAACTGTAGAGATTATTCTATTGAAAACAATGGCTCAGTACCCTGGACCAAAAAATCTTTTGTGCTACATTCTTCTTTTCTTTTTTTAAATTATTAAAAAATGTTTTAAAATGTTTATTTTTAAGAGAGAGCATGAGCAGGGTAGGGGCAGAGAGCGACTGAAACACAGACTCCAGAGCTGTTAACACAGAGCCCAAGGGACTCGGGGCTCAAACTCATGAACCGCGAAATCATGACGCCGCTTAACCTACTGAGCTACCCAGGTGTCCAGTTTTAAATTATTTTTAAATTTTGCTCTTTTTTAGTTTTAGGTTTTAATTTTAAGTAATCTCTGAATTTACCATGGGGCTTGCTTGAATTTATATCCCCAAGATCAAGAGTCCCATGCTCTGCTGACTCAGACAGCCAAGCACCCCTGCATTATTATTCTCATAAGGAGATAAAATACTGTTTCTGAGGATCATCTTTTTTACCCCTTTACCTTCAAACCCTTTATGGTGATTGTATTTGTAGTAAGGAAACGCTGACTGTGTGTGAACCTCATGTATCCACCTGGCTATAGTATTTTAAATTAGTGGTTCTCTCCTTTTTGAGCTTAAAGAGTACTTTCTAACTAATTTTTTTAATTATAAACTTGTAAGTGATTATAGATTATGTGACAGAATACATAGTGCCCCAAAATACATAGTAATACTAGGAATTCAGTAATATTTTGTGTATCTTTTAAATTACAGTAACTTTTTTTTGCATTTGAGCAGTACTATGTACACTGAATGCACAAGACATATTAATTCTTTCTGAAGATTATTCTTGTAGTACATAAGGATTCATGGATTCCTTGTAACTGTTTGAACTCCCATTGAGGTCCATAGTTTGGGAGCCACCACTCTTAACCTGTTATTTTTGTAATGTTCTGTAAAGGTACAATATGATCCCTTTTTCTCTTTTCCCTCCTTATTCTCTAAATGAAGCATAGGAAACCGCAAGATGGCCAAGACTTTTTCATTGTTTTTTCATTGAATTAGCAACCATATTTGAGGTAATAAATCAGAAAAAGGTTTTTTTTTTTTTAAATAATGGTGGAAGGTAATAATATTCTAAACGTACATACAAGTATATTTGAATTTTTTCTTTCCCCTTTTTGTATGTATGATTAGTGAGTTCTGCCTTCATAAAGGAACCAGCAAGTAGTTATTGTAGGAATGTGAAAAGATTAAAAAGATCTTTTTCTTTTAAAATATTATGATCTTTTTCTTTAGTAGTAAAGGTGTTCTTAGTGAGGATTTTCCTTCTTCAAAAAACTGCTGCCTTGAGGGGTACCTGGATGGCTTCGTTAGTTGAGCATTGGACTTTGGCTGGGGTCATGATCTCCTGGTTTGTGAGTTTGAGCCCCACATTGGACTTACTGCTGTCAGTGTGGAGCCCACTCTGGATCCTGTCTCCCTCCCTCTCTGCCCCTTCCCCACTTGCGTTCTTTCAAAAAAATATTAGCTTGAAAAATCTGTCATCTCAGTTGATATTCAAAAACAATCTATTTAGATTAATCCAGAATGTTGTGGAAATTTTGGAACAATTTGACTTTCATTGGGAAAGGTGCCTTTTAAAATGGAGTTTGAGCATTTATGTAAAGAGGTATTTGGGATTTTCTAAAATGATAGGAGAACCGGTGTATTTCCATTCTTTCATTGGTTATTTCTAGTGTTGTCTGATTTGTGTTCTTGAATGTGTTGTGAATTTGTATTGAATGTTAATCATGGACAAAAATGCAAGTGTTGCTTTAAGTTTGTCATTGATACTCTTTCCTCAGCATCCCTTCTGTAATAATCTGGGGATCCTGGAGAACTGGAAGAACACACCATCGTTTTTTCAGCAGCAGATTAATATTATATTACTATAGGGAGTGTTACTGTAATCATGGATTTTTTTTTTTTCATCCTTTCAGGGTTTGAAAGTATTCTTGAAGGGCTGTTTGGACCTGCATTATTAAAAGATCTCAGTTTATTTAAAGGTATTCAAAATCATTTTTTTCTTTTTTTTTCTCTTTGGATTTCAAATTCTTCTTGTTGACATAACTGATACTTTTGTGATTTAAGCCTCAGTCTCTTTCTCCTTTTTATTCAATTCTATGTGAGTTAAAGCTGTATCCCTATAAACATCTTCTTGTGTTTAGTTGATAATGCAAATATATGTATTAATAAGATATATTAATTAGTGAGCTGTTATTAAGCATTTTAAGACAAGGGACCTGTCTAGTACTTAGGGTTTTTTGTTGTTTGTTGTTAAAATAAATAATATTTTTGAAATTCTCATTTGTTTGAAGAATTCCCTTTTGGAACTTAATTTGGTATTCCAACTATTTTTGCAGACTGTGAACCTGAAAGCATTTCTGATTGGACTTTTGATGAAAATTGTCTATTCTGTTGCTTGAGAAGAGATAAAGTAAAGGTAACGAAAAAAACTTGTGTAACTTATCTAGTATGGTATTTTATAGTTTTTATTTTTTCAAAATTTGATTACTTTGTTGGAGGA
Organism: Crocuta crocuta; assembly: GCF_008692635.1. NCBI lineage: Eukaryota > Metazoa > Chordata > Mammalia > Carnivora > Hyaenidae > Crocuta > Crocuta crocuta. Next base: position 2,747,790 of record NW_027527853.1, on the reverse strand, counting down.
TTTGTAGGAAAAGGAAGGCGTGATTTCATATTTATTTATAAAAGATTTGATAGTAACTGAGTTTTGCAATTTAGACTGTTTCTAGTCTGTTGATTAACCTTTTGAGAAATCTATATTGCAACATGCATTGCTTTATTTATATAGTTCACTAGCAGAATAATTAACTAGATCTCAAACTGTTGAGTATTTTAAATATGAAATGTATGGTAATTCAAGCATTGAGAGTTATTTGTACAAAAACAACAGTGGCATGGATCTGGATCAAGTAGTTACTAATTCATGTAGATTTATGATAAACTATGGTTTATGCTTTAGTATAGATGTTTCTTCATAATATTGGAGCATGAATGCTGTTTATATTCAGTTGTAGAAATTGGCTGTATTCTGTTTTTATTGCTTTGTATTAAACATAAATGGAGTTTTGGTTTAGAAACATCTTTTCAGATGTTGGAAGCATTTATTAATAATGGTATCCTATCTTATGTTTCTTTTCATGGTAATTTTATTCTCTGTTTTAAAGCTGTGGAAGCATTTTGAATTCTTTCCTCCCCACTGTACACTTCTAACTAGATCATTGACCGGGTTCTGGAAGTTCTTCCTTCATACGGAATTTCATTCTTTTTTTTCACAGTCATTACCATAGTTCAGACCATTAGCATTATTTCTAAAGTATTGAAATAACATGATTGGTCTCTTTCAGTTTTCTTCAGTCTTTTAAACACTGCTACACATTTACTCTCCTTCTCCCTAACCTTCATCTCTCAAATAGTGTGGAAACAACGTTTCCAGCGACTTTCTCATTGTATTCTGGATTCATTAGCCTAATGTTCTGTGCCTCAGTACTCTCCACAGTTCAGTTCACTTCTTTTTCTAATGCTGCCCCCCAGTTGTCTTTTATGATTTTCTTTCAGCTGAACTGGTCCAATCATTTGTATTAAACAACATGCTTTTACTATTTGGACTACATCACTGCATACCCATTGTTCTCTATAGCTTGAAATTCCCCTGCCCTTACTCTTACCTTACGCTTCTATCCTCCTGTCACTGGTATACCTCTGCTCTTATAACTGTGCTGTTTCAACCCTTCACACAGCTATAGTAAATGTTATCCATAGCAGTTATTTATCCATTAATATTCTGCCTTATTTTGTTCCTGTTTTTCTATGTTTGCATGTTGTGCTCTTGACTGCATTGTCAACCTCTCAATGCTGTGAACCATGTTGTATACTTCTTTATTACCTTTGCGTGTAACGTATTACTGTACCATTATTTATCATTGTTGGCAAGTTGCTTTAAAATCTGAAAGCCAATTTTAAGAGCTTTTTAATGTTCTTTTCTTGTTTACTACACAAAAACGTTGTTCCTGGGACTATCCAGGACTGTTTCCGTTGAATGAATGAGGAGAGTGTTTTGAAATTTAATGTGGTTTGAGAAAGACCAGAAAATTAAGCAACTACCATTGAAGTTGGAAATTGGTCATTTTGAATTGTGTGTATATGCACACATGTACATGCATGTTGTGACTGTTGAGCAAGTCATTTAGTAAGCATTTTGATGGAATAGAAGGAGCAACTGTTAATTACATTTTTAAGGGTAGGATTGGGAGGAAAGCCCTTCTGTAGTCAGTAATCGAGTACAGTATATTCTTGTAATAAGATTGAGTTTTCCATTGCTATTATGAGGGTAAAATATTGAATGAATATTTTTAGAAGACAGAATTAGCAAGACGTGGAACTATGTAGCTTTTAAAACAGCTCTTACTGTTTTAGTTCCTCAATTTCTAATTGCTTTTCTAATTAGAAAGAATATTGCCATTTGACAACTTAGCTAGTTCTGGGAAAGCTGGTATTCTGTATTAGAAACTTCACTACTTATCTTTGGCATTTAATTTTTTCAGAGATAGGCATAACAACTACAGTGGAAAAGAGGAAAAGAGAGAGCTTAGAAAATGTAAATGGTCAAGTATAGCTCTCTAATTGTTTTAGATTTAAAGTGATTGAACTGAGACTCTTTGCGGGCACTTGGAGCATCTCATATGAGAAGAACTAGAATGTGGAGATAAATATATTTACTGGTTTGAAGTTTGCACTTTTTAAGGCTGGCTTTAAGATTTCAAAGAGAAGGAAATATCTGGAGACTATGTTAAGAGCCAATGGGTGGCAGCATAGAGCATGATAATGGAATCTTGAGTTTGCAGTTGGCATGATGAGATCTCAAAACGATATTTGGAAAAGCTGTTAGAACTATTGGTCTGATAGTTGGGAAAGAAATGATGCTTATGCATGTTTTTTCATTTTGCATTTTCAGCGGATACTGAAGCTGTTAAAATGGTTAAAGTAAATAAATTATTTTTTTTTTTAAAAACATAGGTAAGAAATACAAAGTAGGTTCTTTGAAAAATAGAACAGGAATTCACTTAGAGATTAGCAAAACAATTGTTGATCTACCCTTCAATATCCTATAGTGGTTAGAAAATATCATTTTTAAGAGATAGGAAAATAACATTTTTTGAACATCTTTTGTGTGTACTGTGTGCCATTTACTTATATTTATTCCCATTTATATCCTCATGGGAATCCTATAAAGTTGGTTAAGGGCATCCCAGTTTTATAAATAAAGAAATTAGAAGGGTCACAGAGACTTAAGTTACAGGCAAAGTCACATGGCTGGAATTTGATCCCATGTGTTTTTAATTATATGCATTTTGATAACTAGGAAAAGGAGCATGGAAAGTGGAGAGCAGGAATTAAAGTAGAACTTGGAGTTACTCAGTTTGAAAGATAGGAAAGAGAGTAAGCGTGTAGGTGATCATGAGTGTATTTGAAAGAGCCAATCTCAGCTATGCCTAGGAATCCTTTAGTGAGTGCCTGCCTCTCTGGCTGGCTGGCTGGCTTCTTTCTTTTCTGTTTGTTGGCCATATAATGGACACACTGTAAAATATTTACTAGTGAGGAATTAAAAAGTCCTAGGAGGCTTAATAAATTTGGAAAATTATATTAATAGCTAACTTTTCAGGCTTACATGTGACAAGCATATGCACACAGTTATCTGTGTTTATATACTCATGAGGCTTTTCTACTTTCAAAAAAATAATTTTTAGACAAAAAACAATAAAAAGAGCCACTGTTATACCCTTTACCCAGACTCTCCATATGTTAACATTTTTCAATACAGGGATAAAAATCAGGCCATGAACATTGATACAGTATTATTTAATACATACACCTTTCACAGCTCACGAGTGATCCCAGTAATATTATTTTTCTCATTCAGGATCCAATCTAGGATCATATTTTGTATTTAGTTGTCATGTATTCTTAGTCTACTTTGGTCTGGAATAGTGGTTTTTGCTTTGCCTTTTATAAGTTTTGAAGAATACTGATAAATTGGTTTGTAGACCATTCCCTCAATTTAGGCATATCTGATGATTCCTCATTATTGAATTTAGGTTATGTATTTTTGGCAAGAATTCCACAGAATGATGTTGTGTCGTCCTTAGTATCAGGAAGCACATGGTGATGTTTTATTTGATCAGTTAAAGGAGATGTCTGCCGGTTTTCTCTATTGTAAGGTTTTCTGTTTTTTGTACTTAATAGATATCTTGTGGAGAGGTACTTAGAGAATTTGTAGATATCTTTTTCTCATCATACTAGTTTCTCATCATACACTAATTTTAGCATCCGTAGATGAAAGTTGCTTGAAAAATTACTACCTAGTGTTTGCCAAATAATGATTTTCTATTTCTGTTATTTCTTCTGCTTCTAGTAGTTGGAATTCTGCTCTAAGGAAGAGTTTTCCCTTCTCCTCTATTTATGTATTTATTTGTTTACCTATCAATATGGAATCATGGATTCTTATTCTATGGATTATAATTCATTACAATTATTCTTTAATTTTATAGTGCAAATTGTTCTAAATTTGGACATTAAGAGCTCTTTGAAGTTGGCTCCTCATCTTTTTTTGACTTTTTTTTTTTTTTAAATAGCACTTTTTTTCTTTTAAGCACCAAGAAGTGTTCCAGACTTATCTCTGCTTTCTCTGTCTCGGCTCTGGATTTTTCCAAGGAACCTTAGTTTCTTTTATTTGGAGCATAGTATAAGAAAGAAAGCAAGGTCTGGGAACTAAGTGTCTTTATCAGAACTAGAGTGTCATTACTTCTAGGTTTTCTCAGTTTTCTGAGCTAGGAATTATTATGTTTACTTAAATATATATACATATAAATTTGCATTTCTTTATTAAAAATCATTTTGTGAGGCTTTTATTATTTTGTGTTGATAGTATGAAGAGCTGATTCAGTAGTAGTGAGAAGGTGTTGGAGAGATAGGAAGAATAGAAAATTGCTTTCAGTATTTATTGTCCCTAAAAATGGGCTAATTCTAAGTAATAAATTTATGGTATGGCTATGCTTGTATTTGGGAGATAGAGTAGAGATAGCTATTGTAGAGTAAGAAGCATGGATATTTTACTAACTAGGGTTGATGGGAGATAGGATGATATACCAAAGTATAAAATATTTGGTTTTTTTTTTAGGTTTGTTGTAAGACTGTTAGTAAGTTTAGTATTTGACTAGCATTTTAGGAAGGTGTTTTAAGAAGATGAGACTTGAAGAATACATAGGCATGTATGAGAGGGATGTGTTCTAGGTGGAGCCAGAGCACTTATTTTTGGATATAATCAGAAGGTTGGAGACAAATCATATGGATATCCTTCACTGCCCGGCTAGCTGAAGAATTATGTAATGAGATTCTTTTCATATTTATTATTAGTCTATCATGTTGCATTCAGTATAATTTGTTGTTTCACAGATATACATTAATTAAACATTTAGATATAGTCTTTTAACATTTTACTTTTTATTACTACTTTAGCACTTTGAAAGTTTATAGTAAGAGCAGACAGTGATCCTAGTTGTTATTTTCTTGTCGTATTCCAAAACATGTATTTATGTCTAGTGTATTAGCTTGGGTGTATTCAGTGCTACCTGAGTACCACAAATCAGTAAGTATTTACAGTACCTAATGTATAAAAGGATCTCTGGAAAAAAGTATATTAATATAGTGCATATCTATTAGGGGTGAGAAAGAAGAAACAAATATGAAAAGTTTAAAGGTTATTTATTTATGAGACTTAAATAGATGCAGGGCAGAATTAAGTGGATGCCACAAGTTAGTACATGATTAATTAATTGCTCCATTAACTGTACAGATCTAGATTGTGAGACTTAACCTTGTTGTACTTTCAGAGTCCTTTTATATAGATTATTTTCAACGATTAGGGAAAACCACTTGACACAGTGAAATCAGTCCTCAATCCAGGATCCCATTAAATATGGAAGTGGGTTATTTTGAACTGCCAATCTGTGGATTTTTCCCTAGAACAAACAGGCCTCAATAAACTATTAATTGATGGTTAACCCAGTTGTGTTAAATTTTATGTGATCCGAGTTAACAGATTCATCATTTGGCACATTTATTAAATGTCTAGATCTGTGGTGGGCCAGAGAGTCTACCAAAGAAGTAAAAGACTGATCCCTGGCTGTTGGTGAGACCATGGGTGGCTAAAGCAATTAAAGGAGATTTAAATTAGGGAGAGTTAAATCATCCATTGGACATGCCCAGAACCAAAGCTCTGATGTAGGTAGGAGATATTAGGAGTAAACCCCCATCCTTCATTTTCGTATATAATGTTCAAAAAGATAGTGGATAGTACAAGAAAATGTAAGTACTGTAGTACTTGAGAGATGAAGTAAATGCACTGGAGTTGCTTAATTAATTAAGGAGATAGAACTCATCCTGAACCTTAAAAGGCTCTGTGTTTTAGATTGATTGGTTTTGTAGTCATTTTTAGGTTGTAATGCAGACTAATTTATAGTGAGAAAATTATAGAAGGCTTTTCTAGTGCAGAAAATTAGCCTGAATTAGGGTTGTAGCTGTGAAGATGCATAAGGAAGGAATGTGTATAAGGAATCTGGAATAAAGAAGTGTTAAAACTTAGTGATTACGTGAGCATATAAATAAGGGAGAAGGAAATAATACTGCTGTTAGGCTTTCCAAGCCAGGATAACTTAGCGTGGTGAATTAATAGAAGTTGAGAATTGAGAAGAGGAAAGGTGTGGTGGCCAGTATTTATGGTGAGGATAATGAGGTTATTAGCTGAAAGCATTTCGTGGTAAAAGTGAGCATTTAATTGGAAGTGTCCAATAAAGCTGTGGAAATGGAGTTGAAATAAGAGGTCTTAGCTGAATACATATTAGTGGGATTTCTGAATACATATGGTGATTGGAATATGCGTAGATGAATCTTTGGTGAGGGATAAAACTTTGGTATTTGGTATTGTGTACATTAATGTAACATTTATTGTCCTAATCACTTTCAAGTGTATAGTTAAGTAGTGTTAAGTACATTCACAATATTTTGCAACCAATCTCCAGAACTCTTCAACTTACACAGTTGTAGCTATATCCATTAAGTAGCTCCCCATTTCCCTTCTCCCAGCCCCTGGCAATCACTGTTCTACTTTTTGTGCCTGTGAGTTTGACTATTGTTGCTACCTCGTATAAGTGGAATCATGCAGTATTTGTCTTTCTGTGACTGGCTTATTTATTTTACTTAGTATAGTGTCTTAAGGCTTTGCTATGTTGAAGCATATGTCAAAGTTTTCTTTTCTTTTCTTTTTTTTTAAAGGTGGAATGATATTTCGTTGTATGTATGTACCACATTATGTTTATCTAGTCATCCAACAACAGACATTTGGGTTTGTTCACTGACAGTAGACATTTGGGTTGCTTTCACCTTTTGTAAATAATGCTCCTGTGAACATTGGCATTCAAATACTTATTCAAGATGATGCTTTCAGTTCTTTTGGGTGTATACCCAGAAATGGAATTGCTGGGTCATGTGGTAGTTCTATTTTTAATTTTTTGAGGGACCACCAAACTCTTTTCATATCGGTTGCATTATTTTACATTCTTACCAACAGTGCATAAAAATTCTAATTTACCCACCATTCTAACCAACATTTGTTATTTTCTGTTTTTTACTTTTTATAGTAGCTATTCTAATCGGTGTGAAGTGGTATCTCATTGTAGTTTTGATTTGCATTCCCTTATGATTAGTGATGTTCATGTGCTTGTTGGCCATTTGTACATGTTCTTTGGAGAAATGTCTATCAAGTCTTTTGCCCATTTCTAAATTGAATTGGGTTTTTTGTTGTTGAGTTGTAGGAGTTCTTTTGAAATATTAAGCCCTTATCAGATAATGATTTGCAAATATTTTGTCCAGTTTTGTAGGTCATCTTTTTACTCTCTCGACTGTGTCCTTTTCATGGAAGCTTTTTTTTTCCTTCAATTTTTTAAAAGTTGATTTTGAGATAGAGTGTAAACAGGGGAGGGAGAGAGAAGCAGGCTCCACACTAACAGTGTGTAGCTTGAAATCATGGAACCATGAGGTCATGACCTGAACTGAGATCAAGAGCGGATGTTTAGCTGACTGAACCACCCCAGGTGTCCCGATACATGAAAGCTTTTAAAATTTTGATGTCCAGTTTATCTATTTTTACCTTTGTTGCCTGTTCTTTGGGTGTCATATTTTAAAAGATCATTACCAAATCCAGAATTACAAAGCTTATCCTGCTATATTTCTTCTAAGGGTTTTATAGTTTTAACTCTTTGATCCATTTTGAGTTGATTTCTGTGTGTGGTATAAGGTATGGATCCAGCTTCATGCATGTGGACATTCATTTTACCCAATACCATTTGTTGAACAGAGTGTCTTTTCTCCCAGTAAGTGGTCTTGACACTCTTGTCAAAAACCATTTGATCATAGTGGGGCACCTGGGTGGCTCAGTCACTTTAAGCATCTGACTCTTGATTTTGGCTCAGGTCATGGTCTCCTGGTTTGTGGGATTGAGCCCCATGTTGGGCTCTCCGCTGACAGACTACAGCCTGCTTGGAATTCTGTCTGTCCCTCTCCTGCTGACACTGTATCTCTCTCAAAATAAAGTTAAAACAATCATTTGATTATATATATGAGGGTTTATTTCTTGGCTCTTTCTCCTGTTCCATTATTCTATGTGTTTGTCTTTATGCCAGTACCTGTTTTGGTTACTGTAGCTTTGTAATGTATTTTGAAATTAGGAAGTGTTATATCTCCAACTTTATTCTTTTTCAAGATTATTTTTGACTCTTTGGGGTCCTTTGAGTTCCGTATGAATTTTAGGATGGATTTTTGCAGAAAATGCCACTGGGATTTTGATAAGGGTTATGTTTTAAATGTGTAGATAGTTTGGGTAGTATTGACATCTTAACAATATCATCTTTGCCTTATTTTCTTTCTTTCAACAAATTTTGTCAGTTCCTTATTTCTAAAGTTAAAATCAACAGCTATGTATTTCACTTTTATGTTATGTCAAAAACACCAGGTACTGTGGTTGAAATAAAGGTACTGTGAATGATTAAAAGGAAGTTTTAGCCACAGATGTTCTTTTCAAGAAATTTATAGTCTAGGGGAGGAGGTAAGAAAAACACACACATAAGTGTAACACAGGTTATAAAACTAGTACTGTCAGAGTAGTATAGATAGTGCTATAAAAATTAAGAAAAAAGGCAAGGTTACCCTTAGCTAGGCTTTTATAATAACGTTGCCTCAAATATTATCCTTCTGCTTATAATGGTCTTGGGCATCTGGAGACATCCACAGTCATTATGGAGAATAGATTGAAATTCACGAAGTTTTCTGATTGAGATTGGGTTGTGAATAAGAATGGGGATAGTATAAACTTAATTTCTAGCCAGTGGAATGATATAGGAAATACATGCTATTGACTGTGGAGGTGACTTGCATTTGTCTTTTAATATTTTTCATAACTGTACATGTATAAGGGAGAAAAAGCTGTAACTGCAAATGCTGATTATAGATGCACGTGAGTTAAGTATAGTGGTAATAGTCATTTGCCACTTAACATTTTAGGCTTAATTTACACAAGTAATAACAATTAAATGTACTTATGAAAACAGTTATTCGCGGTGTGTGTGTTGTATATTTTGAATACATATTTAACTCCTGGTATATATTCAAGCTTCAAACTTTGTTCTTTAGTTTGATGGTTTGCTTAACAAAATTGACATATGGTAAAAATTGCATTAAGCACAACAATTTTTTATTTTATTAATGTAAAAAGCAATCATTTACATGAAGTAAGCTTTCTTTTTAGATAACTGACCTTAAAGAGTGTGGGCATTTAAAATGGTGGAGCCATTTTCCTTAAGACTTGCTGGCATTTAAAATAATAAGATGTAGGAGAATGGCATTTAAATCAATGAGTTGCATCTTGTCAGCTCTTTTTAGTTCATTGCTTGAAATGTCAGTAAGCCATGGGTAGCAGACATGGATGTAGATACAGGCCCATGATCTACTGGGGTAATTATTACAAAACTTGCATGCGTGCACATGCTTCTAATTCCTAGATTTTCTATACTATATCATATATTTTTTTAATTAACTTAAATCTGGAGAACAAATGTACATAGGGAAGAATGGTCATGAATTTAGATAGGGATGGCCCTAAAATGTTACCCCCTCAGTTTTATATCACACCTCTGAAATCTAGGCCAACTTAACCTTTCCCCAGTGAAATTTGTCATTATTTCTTCCATTTCCTTTTCTGAAGTGTTCTCTCTCATAAAGAAAATCAGCAACTATATAAGTGTCCTTCCTTTTCTTACTCTCTAAAACAGCAAAACTCATAAGGTGACAAATATTAAAGTTACAAAAGAAACTTTAAGAAATGTTAATCTTTATAGTTTGTTTAAAATTTAATTTTATTAACTATTGCCGTAAGAACAAACTCCATGCTGACATGCTTTTGTTGCTTTATTCAGTAATATTCTTGCTGTTTCAGGGACCAGTGGAACTACTTTTGTTACGGTTCTTGGAGAAATTTAATAATTCTGTCAGGAGTCAGCAACCTATGCCCTGTCTCCAAATCCACCCACAGCCTGTTTCTGTAATGCCTACAGGCGAAAGAGTTAGGGGTGGCGGGGGAGGCACAAAGACCGTATATATCCTTCAGAATCAAAAGTATTGACTCTCTGGCCATTGGTAGAAAATGTCTTACTCTCTTTTGAGTATCTTCATCAGTTCGTTGAGTTATTAAGAGAAGCCTGAAAGTTGTTGATTTCCCTGTCTTGTTACTCTCTTTGCTTTTCTTCTGTGTATCAGAGCAACTCCTAACACAAGTAAATACCATTTAATGGCAAGACAGGTGGGGTTATGAAGGAGAAGAGGAGAGAGAGAGAGACAAGGGAGATCTGGCTTGTTTGTGGGAGACAAATACGGTTTAAAATTTGTCCGCCCTACCTTTTTACTTTGAAATAATTTCACATTTATAGAAAAGTTATAAGTGGTATAAAACTTGTATATGCCCTTCACCTAGATTCACCAGTTGTTAATGTTTCGCCACATTTGCCTTACTATTCATTCTCATTCTTTATCTCTCACAGATATTACATGTAACATACACAGGTTTTCCTGAATTATATCAGAATAAGTTACAGACATCATACCCCTCATATATCTCTATTCCTAAATATTTCCTTCTATATTTCCCTATTTCTTAAGAATAAGGGCATTCAGTTACTAAACTGCACATTACACTTAACCAAAAATCAGGAAAGTTAACTTAAATGGAATATTTAATCTGTGAATTTCATTCAGAGTTTACCAGTGACTTTTTTTTAAAAGTCCCAGTGACTTTTTTTTAAACCCCCTTCTTTAGTTCAAAATTCAATTTAGTATCACACATCAAATTTGATTTTCTACTCTTTAGTCTCCTTTAATCTAGAATGGTTCTTCAGACTTTTATTTATTTTTAATGACACTGACGTTTTGGAAGAGTACAGGTCGTTTGTTTTGTAGAATGTTTTTCAGTTTAGGATTTGTGATGTTTCTTCATGATTAAATCCAGGTCATGATCTTTTAGCAAGAATAGTAAATAAGTCCTGTTCTATCCTTACAATAGAAGGATCACATCATGAAGCCCGTGGTGTTAGTTTAGTAGGTGATGTTTATTTTGATCACTTGGCAAGGTTGATGTTTACTAGGTTTCTCCATGGAAATGGTATATACTTTTTTTCCTCTTGTAATTAATTAATTTTTGAAGAGATACTTTGAGACTAGGTAGATATTTCTTCATTACTAAACTTTCATCCACTTTAATTTTGGTGTTGATGGTAATTTCCTGCTAGAATCAGTTATTTTCTGATGGCTTGAAATGGTGATTTTTCTAATTGTTATTCCTCTACATTTTTCATTTGGTTTAATACTGTGAAGAAGAGCTTTCCTATTCCATCAGTTTGAAATTAAGATTCTTACTCTGTTCAAATATGTTATTCAGTATCCCAGATTCGGTTAATGGGAGCCCTTTCAAGCCACCCACTAAACACTTTTTACATGTCCCCATCATTATTTGAGGACTTTAATACTTTCTCGTACAACAGGGTATTCTGGGTTCACCATGTTTTTTCCCTGCTGCAATACTGGATTCCATTTTCCTAAGGGGATCTGGTTCCTTTGGTGATTCACTTGTCCCCTTTTTTGGCTAGCCTGAATACAACTTGATTAATAAAGACCAGGTTTTGCACAATAATCAACCTCCTTATCTTGATTTGTATCAAAGGATACAGCAAAAACAGTGAAATGCTAACAATTCATGGTGACTGTCAGTATATCTATTCAGAATACTATGCAAAAAGTAGATAGCAAGTGAAAGATACTGTTTTATAACCTAAAAAGTATGCTTTCTTGAGAGAAGAACATTCATATGAGGTTTTGAAAATAAGTGTCACATTTCTTTGTGACTCTGAAAATGTAAATAAGAATCATTTGATTTCAAGTGGTTAGTTCAACAAGAGCCGAAATTCAGTGATATGTTCAGTATCGAATATCTTAAATACCCTGAACCTATTTTTAATGATTTTTTTTAATGAGGCAATATTTGTTTACAATAAAATTCACCATTTAAGAGTTCAGATTACGGGTGCCTGCATGGCTCAGTTAAATAAGTGTCCAACTTCGGCTCAGGTCATCATCTCACGGTCCGTGGGTTCAAGCCCCACATCGGGTTCTGTGCTGACAGCTCAGAGCCTGGAGCCTGCTTCAGATTCTGTGTCTCCCTCTGTCTCTGCCCCTCCCCCACTTGTGCTCTGACTCTCTGTCTCAAAAATAAACTATATAAAAAAAATTTTTTTTTAAAAGAGTTCAGATTAAAAGATTTTGGCAAATGTACATAGTTGTGTAACTACCAGCACAGTCAAGGTTCAGGATAGTTCCTCTCACCCTACCTAAAAAGCATTCTCATGTCCCCTTGCAGTCCCTTTCCTGGACCCCCAGATTGAGGCAATCACTGTAGATTTTACCTTTTCTGGAGTTTTATATAATAGGAGACATACAGTATGTAGTCTTTCATATTTGACTTCTTTCACTTAACATAATTTTTTGGTATTCTTATTTTTGTGTATACTCTTGGTCCTTTTCATTGCTGAGTAGGTCTCCATATCAGTTTGCTTTTTTATGGACTTTTGTTTCCAGATGTTGGCTAATATATTAGACTTCTATATAAGTCTTTGGGCATATATTTTCTTCCTTTCTTAATTTTTAAAAAATTTTTTAAACATTTATTTGTTTTTTGAGGGACAGCATGAGTCAAGGAGGGGCAGAGAGAGAGAGAGAGAGTTACAGATTCCAAAGCAGGGAGAGAGAGAGAGAGAGAGAGAGAGGGAGTTACAGATTCCAAAGCAGAGAGAGAGAGAGAGGGAGTTACAGATTCCAAAGCAGGCTCCAGGCTCTGAGCTGTCAGCACAGAGCCTGACACAGGGCTCTAACTCACGAACCATGAGGTCATGACCTGAGCCAAAATCAGATACTTAACCAACTGAGCCACCCAGGCGCCCCCTTTTGTCCATTTTTAAAACTTACTGAATGGTAATAGTTCTTTATACATTCTGTATAAAACCTTTTATCAACTTTTTCTTTTAAAATTCATGTTTTTTATGTTCTGTTCAAGAATTCCTTACTTAATCCAGTGTCACACACACACAAAACTCTCACGCTTTCTTTTAGAAGCTTGCTAGTGTTGACTCTTCTATTTTGATACCTGATCTGTTCCTAGTTAATTTTTCTACATGGTGTGATTTAAGTGTTGAGGTTTATTATAATGCATGAAATAATCCAGTTCTAACACCATTTATTGAGAGGACTTTGTTAAAGCTCTATTGAGTTCATAGGCATTTTTGTTGCATCAGTTGACAGTATGCCTGTGGGTGTATTTCTGGATTCTTATTTACCATTGAACTAAATGTCTGTCTTTACACCAGTGCCACAGTGTCTTGATCACTGTATCTTTATGTCTGAAAATCAAGTAGTACTAGTTCTCCAACTTTGTTTTTCTTTTTCAGACTTGTTCTGCTAATCTAGGTCCTTGACCTTCTATATAAATTTTAAAAGCGATGTATTGATTTTTCAAAAAGCCTTTAGGCATTTTGATTAGGATTGCGTTGAATCTGTAGATCAGTTAACTTAGTACCTACATATTAGCAACACTGAGTCTTCCAGTTTATGATCATGGTTCCCTCAGAAGTGTTTTATAGTATCGTTTCTCTTCAGCCTGTGAAATTCCTTCAACATTTCTAGAAGTACAGAGAAATAGCAACTCTTAAGTTGTAGTGAAAACTATAAACTTCTTATTTGAAAGCATCTTTTGAATATTTGTTTTATTGCCATTCCCAAAAAGGTAGCAAAGAATGGTAAAATGAGTTTGTTGTATGGATTATGAAGGTAGGGGTAACCAAAAGCTTAATAAAGAACTTGAAGTCTTTTTCTATTGAAGTTCCCAGCCTATTCAGTATTAAGTCTCCTTTCCTGCTTTAGGTGATGGATCATCAGACCACACAGTTGTGGTGGCTTCTGCAGCCTTCTTTTCCTGTACTGCTCCTTCTCACATTCACTGTTCTCTTAGAAGAAATTACTGTAAAAGGATATTGGGAAATTGACGCAAATTTGTCAAGCTACCAGAGAGCCTAGCAATTGAAGATACATGACCTACACTATCCTTTTTATATGGAAAATAAAAATGTATAATAAATATGTAGGAACTACAGAGTAAACAACAGAATTTTAATTGAACTCCATTACAGCCCACTTGGGTAAATGTAAAGCAGCTCCTAAAAGAAAAGACAGAATATTTTTTAAGGGCGTTAGTACTTCCTGAAATACTTTCTAAGTATAATGCTATTCAGATCTAAACCACTTTGTCAAAACAAAACAAAAAAAATCACCTTGTCTTCTTTGGGGAGCCTGGTGTTGGTGGCAAAAAGAATTGACTAAGTTATTTTAAATAGAATCTGAAAGACTAAAGCTAGAATGGCCAGGACATTTTGGAAAATATAACAAGTAGGGATTTGCCTTCCCAAATACTAAGATTTATTATAAATCCATAATAATTTTAAAGTATGATACTGATGATCTTTTCAGTTCTTAATTAAGAAGAGAACTTTTTTATTTATTTTTTATTTTTTTATTTTTGAGAACTTTTTTTTAATGTTTATTTTGAGAGAGGGGAGGAGAGGGAAAGAGAGACTCTCAGGCAGGCTCCATGCCCAATGTGGAGCCCCATGTGGGGCTCTGTCCCATGACCCAGGGGTTGTGACCTGAGCTGAAATCAAGAGTCAGATGCTCAACTGAGTCACCCAGGTGCCCCAAGAAGAGAGCCTTTTACAAAACGTGTATTTTTGAGAGAGAGAGAGAGCGAGCGAGCACACATGTATACGCAAGCACGAGTGGGGGAGGGGCAGAGAGAATTTCAAGCAAGCCCTGCAGTCAGGCTCAGTCTCATGGATTGTGAGATCATGACCTGAACAGAAATCAAGAGTCGATCACTTAACAGACTGAGCCACCCAGGCACCCCATGAAGAGAACTTTTAAAAAACATGACTGCTTCCTACCTGAGAGCTACAGAATCAAATGCTTTGGCAATACGTTCTAAATATATGTGCTTTTAAGAAACTCACAGTAGGAGAAAAAGAAGAAGAAACCCATAGTGGATTTGATATGATAGAGTCACCAATGGCTATGAACAAGCCAGTATAGGAGGACCAATTCTTGAATTCTGAAGAAAGAAGCAAATTCCTAGGACATCTAAATTCAGTGCATAGCTCCAACTTTATTCCTCTTCTGTTTGGGGCCAACAATTTGTTCTTTAATAAATAGGGATAATTACTGTAAAGAAGTACAGTGGTTTTTTACTTATAGAAGAGTAGGTCATAATCATCTTTTTTTCCTTTTTTGGGGGGGCATACCATACATAGGGACTTCTTTTAAATTTCAGATGTGGCAAGGAGGCGGGTGACATGAATTTGTTCTTTCTGGATGTCCTAGCTATTGAGTTAATAGCTTTATTAGCTCTGTGTCATATGAATGTTTTTGTTCTTGGTTCATTTAATTTTGGCATATAGTATGTATAGTAAGTGAGGATGACCTGTATTTTGTTTATACATCATTGCTATAAATTTTTAACTTGGCGACCAGATGCATTTGAAAAAAGTATATGATTTTGTATTATAGTTTTCATCTTTGTTTATTATTCTGGATAAAAACAAGTAAGCAAAATAACCATTTAACTGGTGAAATTATTATCTTAAAGCAATCATTTAAACCCTGGAAATAATTATCTTAAGGGCATATAACAAATGGAGAATGATTTGTTCAAAAAACTACTAAATCTCTGTAAGAACAAGACTCTGGAGCATTTGACCCATGACCCACTCCCACCAACCTCCCTGAGCTCAGCTTGAGGGAAGCTCTATTCTGAGCAGGGGGAGCCAGCTGTGGGCATCACTCATACCTTCTAGCTTCTTGTTGCAGATACTGTCTTCCAGGCAGCTGAGGTCAAAAAGCCTAGTGCTCCCTTCCTTCTCTCAGCCTTTTCTCAGAGTGGAAGCCTGTTCAAATCTCAGCAGATTGAGAATACTGAGGTTTGGGCCAGGTCTCATTCATAAGGCAGAAGTTCTGTGCCAGGAAAGGCAAGTCATCCAGCACCCCCCGTCAGAAAGCACAGATGTCACTCTGAGAGAAGTGGGTTATTGTCCCAGCCTCTAGTACCTGTGCAGTGGCACAATGGTTCTTCCAAAGGGAAAGGCAGGCCTTGAGAACAGAGAACTCTGTAGCTCTCTCAAGGGGACTGACTTTATTTGGAACAGAGCTTACAAAAAGTTGTTGCTGAAAATGATGGAGATCTTTGCAGTGAACAATTAAGAGGAGGCTGGTAGCTCCATGATACTAGTAGCAACAAGTGAAATGGCAGACTAATTAGAAGTTTTACAGAGAGAACCAGAAAAAAAGAAGGGCCATCCTGGGGTTAGAACAAGCCTCAAAGACTGGCAAGGCAGCACCCTCCGCTGCAAAGAGGCTCCACTTTTATTGGATTAGACACTAGTGCAATTTATGCCACCAGGATGTGGCAAAAACACACCAATGAAACAAATTAGTAGAGGCTAACGCCTGGGTGTGTGATACTGCTACAGGCAGATCAGTGAGAACTGTATAAAGGGAAGACCTGAGAGAAAAAAACTGCCAGAGAGTCTAACTAAACCCACTGTTATTCCCAGTGGACAGGGAGACTACATGCCCAGGACAGCATCCCCTGAGAAAAGTGATAACAGAGGCCGAACACTGCTGGGGAAATAGACTTCAGTGAACCTAGAGGTAAAGAGGGACATTTTTTATGATAAAAGGGTCAGTGTATTAGGAAGACATTATAAATCTTTATCTAACAACAGAGCCCCAAACACATGAAGCAAAATGTGACAGAAGTGAAGGGAGAAATAGTTCAAAAAGAATAGTTGGAAACATTAATACACTTTCAATAATGGATAGAACATCTAGACAGAAGATCAACAAAGCTGGAAGATTTGAACAACATTATGAAGCATCTAGACCTAATAGATTTGTATACAGAACACTCCACCCAAAAAGAACAAAATATTCATTCTTCTCAAGTGCACATGGAACATTTTCCAGGAAAGACTTTCTGCTAGGCCATAAAAAAATCAAAGGATTCCAATCATACAAAATGTTTTCCCACTACCGAAGAATGATATTAGTAGAAATCAGTTACAGAGGATATATGAGGAATTCACACATATGTGGAAATTTAATAATGCATTTCTAAATAATCAGAAGAAGGAATCACAAGGGAAATTAGAAAATAGTTTGAGATGAATGAAAGCCAAAACCTACCAAAACATATCAGATGTAGCCAATAACACTTAGACAGTTTATAGCTGCTAATGCCTATATTTTAAGAAGATCTTAGTTCAAGATGAACATAAGGGAAGCAAAAATAATATAAAAACAGGGACAAGGACAAAACATAAGAGACTTTTAAATCTGGAGACCAAATAGAGGGTTACTGAAGGGGTTGTGGGAGAGGGGATGGACTAAATGGGTAAGGGGCATTAAGGAATCTCCTCCTGAAATCATTGTTGTACCATATGCTATCTAACTTGGGTGTAAATTTAAGAAAAATTTTTTTAAATAAAAGTTCAGTGCCCTGTCTTCCATAAAAGACTAGAAAAGCATACTAAACCTAAAGCAGGCAGAAGGAAATAATAATGATTAGAGCAGAAATAAATGAAATAGTATAAAAAGAGAAAAACGACAAACAAAAGTTGGTTTTTTTTTTGTTTTTTTTTTTTTTTAAAGAATTTTTTTAATGTTTTATTTCTTTCTAGGAGAGAGAGAGAGACAGCGTGAGCAGGGGAAGGTCAGAGAGAGAGGGAGTCACAGACTCTGAAACAGGCTCCAGGTTCTGAGCTGGCAGGCAGCACAGAGCCCGACGCGGGGCTCGAACCCACGGACCGCGAGATCATGACCTAAGCGAAAGTCGGACGCTCAACCGACTAAGCCACCCAGGCGCCCCCAAAAGTTGGTTTTTTGAAAAGATCCAACAAAATTGATAAATATGTTATCTAGGAGTGATCAAGAGAAAAAGAAAGACTCAAATTACTAAATCACAAATCATGTAGTGGAAATTACTACTGACCTTACGGAGATAAAAAGGATTTAAGGGAAATACTGTGAACCATATATAAATTAGCAGACTGGGTGAAATATGCAGATGCCTAGAAAGACACAAACTACTGAAGCTGACATAAGGAGAAATAGAAAATCTGAACAGACCTGTGTTGCAAGTTGAATTGTGTGTGTCCCCCCAACCCCACTCCAAAAACAAAACAAAACAAAAGGTATGTTGAAGTTCCAATCCCTGGTACTTATAAATGTGACTTTATTTGGAAATAGGTCTTTGCGGATTAAATTAAGATGAGGTTATACTAGATTAGAGTGGGCCCTAAATCCAACACCTAGTGTCTTTATAAGGGAGAGTTGGAGACCAAGACACACACATGGAAGAAGACCACGTAAAGATGGAAGAAGAAATTGGAGCTATACTGTCACAAGTCAAGAAATTTTGGATTGCCAGAAACCACCAGAAGCTAGGAAAACGCAAGGAAGAATTCTTTTGTAGAGCCTTCAGAAGGAGCATGACTTTGTTGACACCTTGATTGCAGATTTCTAGATTCCAGAGCTGTGAGAGAATAAATTTCTGCTGTTTTAAGCCACCTCAGTTTGTGGTAATACGTTACAAATAGCCCTGGGAAACTAATGCAACCTGGAACAAGTAAAGAGATTGAATTTGTAATTTTAAAATTTCCATCAAAGAAAAGCCCATGGCTAGACACCGTCACTGGTGATTTCTGCCAGATATTTTTTAAAAGAATTAATACCAATTCTACACGAATTTATCTAAAATATAGAAGAAGACTTCCTCACTTTGTGAGATCAGTATTTGAATACCAGACCAGTATCACTTAGGAATACCAACAACAACAATAAAATTCTCAGCACAATATTAGCAAACCAAATCAAGTAGCGTATGAAAACTGTTATACTCTCTTACCAAATGAGATTTTTCTCAGGAATGCAAGATTGGTTTACACCACAAAACCAGTTAATGTAATACAGTGCGTTAATGGGAATCAGCAATAACAACCACATGATCTTCACAATGGATGTCCCCACAAAAAGTGACCAAATCCAACACCTTTTTGTGATAAAAAAAAATAAAAAACACCCAACAAACTAGGACTAGAAGAGAAATTCCTCAGCCTAATCTACAAAAATAGACAGCTATTGTGAAAAACGGAACATTCCCCCCCTAAAATTAGGAACAAGACAAAGTTGTCTACTCTCAATACTTCTATGCTGTGTTGTACCAGAGGCTCTAGCCTTGGCAGTTAGGCAATAAAAAGAGGGGTGCCTAGGTGACCCAGTTGGTTGAGCATTTGACTCTTAGTTTCAGCTCAGGTCATGATCCCAGGGTCATGGGATTGAGCTCCATGTTGGGCTCTGCACTGAACATGGAGCCTGCTTAAGATATTGTCTCCCTCCCTCCCTGTTTCCCCCTCCCTGCAACTTTCTCTCTCTCCCTCCTTCTGTCCCTCTTTTTCCTACTTGTATGTGCTCTCTCTGTCTCTTGCTGTCTCTCTAAACAAGAAAAGAGACTGGAGTTACCCAGGTTGCAAAATAAGTAAAAGTATTTGTAGATGGCATGATGTTGTCTATGGAAATTTTTAAGGAATCTACAGAACACTATTAGAGTTAATAAGTTCACCAAGGTTGTAGAATACAGAATTTTTAAAAAAATGTATTTCTATACAATAGCAATGAACACTCTGAACGTGAAAATTAAGAAAACCATTCCATTTACTATAGCATCAAAAGGAATAGAAAATTTAGGAATAAATTTAACACAAATTTAAGACTTCTACACTGTAAATTTAAAAAATTGTTGAAATAAATTAAATATCTAAGTAAATAGAAAGGTATCTCATGTTTGTAGGTTGGAACACTTAATATTATGAAGATGGCATTACTCCCCCAAATCATCTGCAGATTAAGTGCATTCCCTACCAAGATCTCTGGTGGCTTCTTTGCAGAAATTGACAAACTGATTTTAAAATTCATGTGAAAATTCAAGAGATGCCTGAATAACCAACAATCTTATAAAAGAAGAGACAACTCACACTTCCCAATATCTGAACTAAATACAAAACCACTGTGTTTCTGGCCAGCAGATGGATATGTAGATCAGTGGAACAGAACTGAGCATCCAGAAGTAAAATTTATGGTCAGTGATTTTGAC
This sequence comes from Crocuta crocuta, assembly GCF_008692635.1. Classification (NCBI taxonomy): domain Eukaryota; kingdom Metazoa; phylum Chordata; class Mammalia; order Carnivora; family Hyaenidae; genus Crocuta; species Crocuta crocuta. Next base: position 2,727,537 of record NW_027527853.1, on the reverse strand, counting down.
AAAGGAAGTTGGACCCCTTCCTTTTACCATACACAAAAGTTTATTTGAAACAGATTACATACCTAAAAGTAAGTTCTAGAACTATAAAACATTTAGGAGAAAACATAGGAGTAAATCTTTATGATCTTGGGTTAGCCACTAGTTTTTTAGATATAATACCAAAAGCACAAATGTCAAAAAATAAATAAGTTGGAATTCATTAAAATTAAAAACTTTTGTACTGTTAACAGTAATAGCATCAGTGAAGTGATAAGAAAGCTTATTGATGGGAGAAAATATTTGCAAATCTTATATCTGATGATGGAATTGTATCCAAAATATATCAGGAATTCTTACAACTCTGACATTATAACTCAGTTAAAAACTGGGCAAAGCATATGAATAGACATGTCTCCAAGGAAGGTATTTAAATGACCAATTAGATGTTCAACATCATTAGTCATTAGGGAAATCTAAGTCAGACCATTAGGCACCACTTCTCGTGTACTAGAAAGGAAGTAATAAAAATGATAGCAAGTGTTCATGAGTATGTGGAGAAGTCAGAACCCTCACAACAGTGTGAATATGAAATGGTACACCTGCTTTGGAAGATGGTTCAGTGTACTTTTTCAGAATGGTAAACGTAATTAATACATAATCTAGAAATTCTACTCATAAATGTATATCCAAGAAAAATAAAAATATACACACAAAAACTTGTACGCAAACACTGAGGGCATCATTATTTGTATCATAGTAGCCAAAAAGAAATCCAAATGAATATTATCAACTGATGAATGGATAAAATGTGCTATATCCATACAATGGAATATTATTTGGCAATAAAAAGGAACAAAGTACTGGTATCTGCTACAATGTGGTGAGCCTTGAAAACATTATTCTAGGAGGAAGAAGTTGCACATGGCTCACAGCATAAATATTGCACAATTCCATTTATATGAAATGTCCAGAATAAGCAAGTCTTTATAGAGAGGCAAAAAGTAATGCAATGGTTGCCTAAGGTTGGGGCAAGTGGGAGAAGGGAAGTGAGTGACTGTTAATGTTTTGGGGTACAAAAATGTTCTAAGGTTTATCATGGTGATGGTCCCACACTTCTGTGAAGCTGCCCCCCAAAAAACCATTATGATAATGTGTATTATATCTCAGTAAAACTGTTTAGAAAAACAAATAGGTGTGGCCATAATTAATATGAACCAACTAAAATTTATCTGAAGGTTTCAGAGTCCAGGTTGATAAAATTGGTAATTAATTGTTTAATTCAAGAAAATACATGCAACGATTTCCTTCCTGAGTGCTGTTAGTTGCTGTGAGTTGATTTAGATTAGAAAGTAGCCTGAATGCAACATTAAACATGTTTAAGAATTTAAGAATACTTTAAACATTCTTTACGAATTTAAGAATAGATATTTCTTTGCTTGCTTTGGCAGCACATATACTAAAATTGTAACAATACAGAAAAGATTAGCATGGCCCCTATGCAAGGATGACACAGATTCATGAAGTGTTCTTTATTTTTGTGGTTAGCACCAAGTGTTGTATGTCAGTGTTGAACCACTAAATTCTATATCTGAAATTAATATTACGCTGTATGTTAACTAGCAGGAATTTAAATAAAAACTTGGAAGGACAAAGAAAGGATACATGTATGTGTAAATGAATAAGTAGAACCAGTGGGAATAGCTATATGCTTAACACACTGCAACTACACTGTGTACAATGGGTCCTTCAACTAACATCTTCTCTCATTATGATATAAGTTTCTAAAACATGAAAAGTAAAGACATTCTGCTGAAAGACTGACTAAACTGATTGAATGTAGGAGTTACGTACAGTTTATACCATGTAATGTCTGATTTTAAAAATCACTAAACAATGAAATGCCATTAAAATATAATACAATTGAGGATTTTATTGGGCTCTTTAATACTTATTCCTGATGCCTTTTGGATGTTAAATCTATATCAAAATTATATTATTTTGTGATTCATTTTTAAAAATTACTTAATAATTTCCTTAGGCCACAAAAGAGAATGTTGGCAAACATAACTGTAATAAAGGCTTTTCGGGGCACCTGGATGGCTTAGTTGGTTAAGTGTCCAATTCTTGATCTCAGCTCAGGTCTTGATCTCAGGGTCGTGAGTTCAAGCCCCATATTGACCTCAACGGTGGGCTGGGGAAATGTACTTAAAAACAGACAAATATACAAATAAATAAAAATAAAGGTTTTCGTAATGACTTTATAACACAATTTTTTTTTTATGTGACACACATAATATGTCTAATATGGAAATTTTAGGGGCGCCTGGGTGACTTAGTCGGTTAAGCGTCCGACTTTCGCTTCGGTCATGATCTCGCAGTTCGTGGGTTCGAGGCCCGCGTCGGGCTCTGTGCTGACTGCCAGCTCAGAGCCTGGAGCCTGTTTCAGTCTGTGACTCCCTCTCTCTCTGACCCTCCCTTGCTCGCTCGCTCGCTCTCGCTCGCTCTCTCTCTCTCCTAGAAATAAATAAAACATTAAAAAAAACCCTTATAATATGGAAATTTTATGGGATGACTGTTTTAGTTTGATTATGCAAGAAAGTTCTTCATATGAAACTATTTGTAATATATAATTGATGCTGAATGTGTCTTTCCAAAATTCATATTTTGGTTGTGTTTTTGACACAGTTTGGACAATGGGGAAATCATAAAAAGCTGATTGCACATGTCATTGCATGTATTTGAAATCTTTGAGAAAATTGTGGATTATAATGTACCTTCAGTTTCCTGTTTACTTCCTTTTCACTGTGTCAGAGTGTGTCCAAATTTTCTTAGAGTACTTTTAAGTACTTCTAAGTACTTTAGAGTACTTTTCCGTTTTCCATGACAGAAGTATATATGCATGTGGTGATACGTTGCAATGATTTGAAGTAAATTATATGCATTGAAAGAGCACTTAAAAGATGTACTTTAGTCTCCTGTTCATTAGCTATAAGAGTGGAAGTAAGTGCAAAACATTATCAACCTCATCTAGTGCTCCTGCAGCCTGAGAGCAGATTCTGGGAGTCTTAGGATGAGTCTAGTGTGGCATTTTGAAACTTTTTGATCAAGACAACATTTTTATATTGTAAGCATGATTAAGCATATATAGGAATGTTTACTGTTAGAACATGTAATGCAGTCTATTTTAAATTCTTTTTTCTAGAGCCAGTTTTAATGTATTCATTTCACAACTCTAAACATTTGAAAGCTACGGTTTATGAAATTGTATTCTGAGGACAGAATTATGAATTCAGAAACATTCTTTTGAGTTTTCCCTTCTAATGGCCCTTTAAAAAATTTTTGTTTTGTGTCTGGAGAAAACATCTTATACTAGGAGTACAAACATGATTCTCAAATAATATGTAGGGTTTAAGCTATCTTTTTGTCGGAGTTGAATTGTCTGTGAACTCTTGCTGTATGGTGTAGTAAGAACTGATAGATTTAAATGCTCAAGAAAAATTTTCTGTTAGTAATGTTAGTTTAATTAGAGTTTATCTGTAAGTTTTAAACAAAACTCATAAGATAAATAAAAACCACCCAAAGTATATTTTTAAATTCACTTTGCTTTTTATACATTTGTGAAGATAAATTTTATTCTGATTTGAAGTTTTAAGATATTTTAATTGTTTAAACGGATTTGTCATATCTTTTACTAACATTTGTCTTTGATTTTTCATCTGTGCTTTTGATACTGAATGGGGAAAGATTTTCGTGCAAATATTTCACCAAATATTTTTGCAGGGACACTTAGTCGGTCTGGATGAACCAGCTTCGGGAGCTGGGCAAGAAGCTCTGCTTAAACAAGAGCAAGCAAAAATCATTCGATTCGAGAGACAAGCAGAAGAGTTCCTCAATGCAGTCTTTTATAGAAAAGGTTGGTTCTAGTGAAGAATGGTGTTTAGCATCTGCTTGTCTTATATTTTCTTAATTTTAATGTCATTTTTAAAGTTACTGTAAGACAATTTTCTATGTTGATAATACATTATATTCCTTTGGTCAAGTTAAATTTGGAATAGGTTAAGGCAACTTCTCTTCCCTCCTTTTCAGTCTGAAGTGATGGAGCCATGTAAGTTTTAGTAGTTAAATAGTTCATGAAAGTCTGAAAATTCTAAGGTCTCAGTAGTACTGTATTTTGTCAAATTTCCTTACATACATAGTGACAGTTTTAATTGCAGATAACCATAAAACCAACTTGTATAAAATGTTAGTAATTCCTTGTTGAAATTTCATTTGGAGACATGTGAAGTTTGTATCTCAAAATCAGATTTACAGGCATTTTTTCCCTTGATGTAGCCTTGTTTCACTAAAATTTCTTTAAATTATTAAAATTAAAGGAATTCATTATTATAATAATAAAAGCTTTCCCCCTTACATTTGAGGTGGTATTTAATAGCTCCACCTCTTATATTTTTCAATTTATTTTTCTCCTTAAAACTTTTGTAAACCTGATTTACATTTTGTTTCTCTATTCACAAAACCTAATTGCCATCAGCCAAGACCTTCAGAAAGCTTCGTTTCCTCCATGACCTATTCTAGTGAAGTCTTTACCTTCAAGAAATTCTAAATGGATTTGTATTCCTTAAGTTATGTCTTTCCTTTAGTTCCACGATGGAGGTTACTGTGATAGGTTCTAAAAGTTTCCTACAAACTCCTGATGACCCTAAACACTTAATCCTTGTTTAATATTCAGCAGACTCACTGATTCTGCCTTCTTTAATGCTTTTTATATGTTCTAGTTTATACCTCTTATTCTTCTGGGAATTCCCTCCTTCCCTCTGAAATATGAAGGGTGATTTTTGCCTTTACACTGGTTGAAAGCCTGATAAAGTGCTATTCTAATTGGTTGGTTATAGTTGGAAAACAGCTGATGTTCTGCTTAATGTGGTCAGTATTTTCAAAATCGAGTATGAAGTGAAATGTCTATAAAATTAAGGAATGCACAAGATTATTGTTCTCAGTGACCCCTTTTTTCCCTTCCATCGGATCCCTATGCAAAATTAAATCTTTCACTACATCCTCACTTCTCTTTTAGTAACCTCAGCATCCTCTGACCTACAGCTCCCAACTGAGGCTCCCATGCTCACTTTATCATCCCCTAAGTACCCTGAATTTTAAAATTATGTTCCAAATAGTAATTTTCTTAGTTTTATAAACATTTGATTATTAAAGTACACATTAAAGTATAAATGATAGATTTATTCTGTCAGTTTATTAAATAAAGTATCTTTACAGCTCCTCTGCTGCTCCTGTCCTTCAGGATGTGTACTGAGTGAGTCATAGGCCTAATGCTGCAGCAGTCTTCGTTATCTGGAAAGAGGAACTCCTCTTCCTATACGTGGAGAAACCACTTTTCATCCACTCTTTGCTTGGAGGGAGTTAATAAGGTCAATCATAAGCATATTCCTAAAGAAAATTCTAGCCTACTTCTCTACTAGTCCCATCCCTTTGCCATGTAAGAATAACTTAAAGTTCATACAAATTTTATTTTAAAATTAAACTTTTGGGTACACGAGGGAAGGAATGCTTATCTTGGAATCAGTCTTAGGGTAGGCTTTAAGATGAAAATCTTCTGAAACTGTATGTAAAGTTAAGTTTGTGTATTTGCATACTGGCATATGATATTCAGAAAAAGAACTATTGCTTTGCTATTAGAAGTTCCTTTCCCCTTGTTTTATATATTAATATTGATGTGTTTAAATATTGTATTAATCTTCATGGAAATGTCTCAGAGATAGCCAGTAGTACTCTGCAAGTTATGCCAAAAATGTATATAAATAGTTCAGAGATTTGGATTTAGTTCTTTGTTTCCAGCTATTGTGAACTGTGCGTCTTAAATGAGTATGAATGGTTCTGTAAGCTAAGTAGGAACATAGGTGCAGTAAAAGTAGGCTTTTGTGTCATGGACTCAGTAATGAATTTTAGCTTATGAACAGTATACCTTCTACAACTCTCATTATCAAATTCTTTTCAGCTTGCTTTATCACTTGTGTTAGAAAATTTGACACTTTTCTAAAAGTTAGATTTGCATTTTTAAAACACAGGTGGCCATGATGTAGCATTTACTTGTTTTCCTGTAGTGTTAATTTTGACCTGATTTGTGGTTTTTATTTGGCTCAATTGTGCATGTTCCCCAAGGCATGTCTAGAATTATAGAAGTTGTGTTTTAAGTAAGTCAAAGAATGAAATGTGTTCAGGAAACTTTTCAAAACATGTAGAAATTCAAACAGCAGCTGTGTCATCAATTTGTAAATATGAATTGTGTTTTATGGTTATGTTCTTCATTCTACAAACAGGCAAGATATGCTGCAGTCATTTAAAGCTCAGAGATAGCAGTTTATGGTTTTTATCTTAAAATCTCTGATTCTTCATATATCTAATTATATTTATGAACCTAGTTAAACTCTTCCTATTTGCAGACTTTCTTCTTTATGTGTTATAAGGGATAAGAAGATACATTAATATATAAAACTTGAAATTACATACAGTCTTTAGAGGATAGATCTTAAGTGGAAAGTTAAATTAATATTAAGAATTATTCAATGGGTAGAGATTTTAAAGAAGTAATGTATGGTTAAAATGTTTATTAAAACATTTAAGGAATTCATAATGATTTCTGAACCTTACTTAATTGAATACTTTGATTCTCAAACCTCTGGCATACTCAGTATCTATTTATAGAGAAGAGGAAAACCTCATTAAACTCCAGAGAACTAAATATTCTGACTTCAGACTGTCTTCTGGTTTTGAATGTTGCCTTTACGGGGGGGAAAATTGTTCTTAGTAGTCCCATGATATTTTGATGATGTGTGTATTGTGGAGATTTTAGATTTTGATTGTAATAAGTTTATCTCTAAATTGATAAATCAACCTAATTCCCTTACAGCTCCAACATATTATAGGTAAAGTATTTACCTTCTGTAGTTAGTCATTAAAAGACCAAGGAAACTCAGGTTTTCTGAGAAATGTCTTCTAAAACCTCTGAAGTGTGTTATGGAAGTAAAGGTCACAGGTGAACATTAAGATCAGGGGGAGTGTTTTAATCAAGGGTCTACCACTATTACACGAATTTGAAGAGGCCACTTACTCTTTAGACACATTAACCTTATTGGTCTAAAGAAAAAAACACCTATTTGATTCTGATTGATTTGACTGATCCCAGTTATTTCTCAACTAATATGAATGCATACTTTATGCCAGGCAAGATTAGATGCTGAGTATACAGAGGTAAACCAGCATAATCTCTGCTCTTGAGAAGCTTAGTCTCCCTGAGAGTGTGGTAATGATAGAGATGTGATGATGTATTTATACCAAACATTTTTCCTTTTATTTTGCCCCATTCGACCTTCAAGGTCCTTCCCAGTGCTGAAAGTTCTATGAGTTAATGAATTCATGTGGTCTTTGTTTTAAAATTAACATGGACTAGAAATTGATAACTTAGGTGTTTATTTCATTAACTCCCTAGCTATTGTGTTTCATGATTGGCAGAGTATATTTGAAGAACTCATGGAAAATACATGGTGTTAAACTTTGAGATTTGGCATTTAAACTCATAGCCTAGTGGTTCTAAAAATTTGATCCTTCAATCAGCTGCGTCTAGAAACATAACTAGAAATGCCAGTCCTTGAGCTCACCCTAGAACTGCTAAATCAGTAACTCCGGGGATAGGACCCTGCAGTCTGTTTTTACAAGCCCTCAAAGTGATTGTTATGAACTTGAAAACGTAAGGCTATTGCCCCAGTCTGTCATGGACCTTATATTAAAGTATCTCCTTTTATAATTTTGGTATGCCTTCCATCTTTAATAGAAAGTAGATTATGCACTCATGAACTGAGTAATCCACTTAGGAGGAGATGGCTGAGGAAAGGTCTAGGAAAAACCAGATGTGATCTATAGGTGATAATAAACGGAAATAATTCTTAAAAGAAGGGTTTGAGATTTCTGTATCAGGTAAGTGATTCTTGCCCATAAGATATACTATTTGTTATTGCTTTATTCAATTTCATAATACTGAGGAGGGTGTTTAGAAATGATTTTATGAAAATTTTACCCTAAAAATCTGTAGCTCATAAGCTTAGAGCTTAAAAATATAATTCTGAGAGGGAATACTATTTTTAGGAGATTGCATTTTAAGAAAAAAAGAGAANTTTTTTTTTTTTTTTTTTTTTTTTTTTGTAGTCCATTGTCCCAATTTAAAAGTAAATAAATCTTTGTTTACAGACAGTCCCTGGGTCTCCGACCCCAATATTCCCCTAGTGGCCCGTGAGATCATGCAGCGAATGATCCAACAATTTGCTGCTGAATATACCTCAAAAAATAGCTCTACTCAGGACCCCAGCCAGCCCAATAGCACAAAGAACCAAAGCCTGCCGAAAGCATCTCCAGTCACCACCTCTCCCACGGCTGCAACTACTCAGAACCCTGTGCTCAGCAAACTTCTCATGGCTGACCAAGACTCACCTCTGGACCTTACTGTCAGAAAGTCTCAGTCAGAACCTAGCGAACAAGGTATGGTTTGATGTCAAGGTCTCCTCTGTCCAATCAGAATAATTTGGGGAGAAAAAAATCAGTGGCAAGTAGTGTACCAGGATAACAATAGGATAAAAACTAGTTTGATTCTTAAATTATTCCTGACTATGCATTGATAAGAGAAGTCCAAATAAAATGGCTATTTTATATATTATATATCAGTAGTTTGTAGTGATGATCAGTGTATCTACCACCCAGGAAAGTTAGGTGGTTTCAGTTGTTACTGATCTTTAAATTACTTGATATTTTTATAAGTATTTTATATTTTCCAAAGCATTGCCATATCCATTGTTTTTAAAACCTCTGTGAAAAATAAGTGCTCCCACAGTCCATCAGTGTTCTAGAATTAGCACCTATCTGAGAAAATACATGTATCTTGTTAGGTAGAGGTTATACTCTGCAAATGAAATTGCATGGTAAGAATATGTATTGTTTGCGTTTAAAAAAAGAAAATTTCACAAAGATGAAATGAGCATTTCAACTCTGCCATTGTTTGACCCATTATGGATTGTAAATTGGTGATGTCTATTCTAGTGAGAGTTCATTGTCCTAGAAATCTCATAAAAGTGTTCAGAAAGTTATGAGATGTATGGATTTATTGATGAGAAATACATGTTCATTTTGCTCAAAGTAAGTTTAATTCATATGAAGAACCTCTTAGAAAAGACTTTCTTTTGCTTCTTATAAGTAATTTAAGAAGGATTTATATTTAATGGACTGGCTTTAGTTGATTAAAGAATACATTTTTAAATAGATTTTTTTTCCTTTTTTTTCTGTTTCTGGGTAATGAACAGCAATCGTAATTTCAAAATTCTGAGAGATTTCCTAGTAGAATTCCTCATTGTCCTATGTTCACATTGACCAGTATACCTTTGGTCACCATATTTGCAAAATGGTGCTTTTCTGTTTTATTGAGGATTATCTTAACCAAAGATTGGTAGCTTTCATTTAAAGTCTTTTTTTAGGGGTGCCTGGGTGGCTTAGTCGGTTGAGCGTCCCGACTTTCGCTTAGGTCATGATCTCGCGGTTAGTGGGTTCGAGCCCCGCATCGGGCTCTGTGCTGACTGCCGGCTCAGAGCCTGGAGCCTATTTCAGAGTCTGTGTCTCCCTCTCTCTCTCTGACCCTCCCCTGCTCGCTCGCTCGCTCTCTCTTTCTCCTAAAAATAAATAAAAATATTTAAAAAATAAAAATAAAAGTCTTTTTAAAAAAATGTTTATTCATATTTTGAGAGAGAGAGAGAGGTGGGAGCGGGGGCATAGGAAGAGGGAGACACAGAATTCGGAGCAGGCTCTAGGCTCTGAGCTGTCAGCACAGAGCCAGATGCGAGGTTCAAATGTGATCACAAACTGTGAGATCTTAACCTGAGCCTAAGTCAGACACTTAACTGACCCAGGCACCCCTAAAAATTTATTGGCTCTAAATATTGCATTAAAATCTTCAAGTTTTAAATAGGAGAATGAGAGCATAGACATTGTATTTAAAATATTAATGATAGAGATTAACTGACATATAAAGAAATTTAACTTGTAGTTGGTGCTGTGCTTGAGATACATTGTACTGACAGTATGCTCTTAAGAGACATTTGAGCTAGATGACAGAATTATAGTGTATAGACTTCAAGTGAAACAAATTTAAAAATTATATTTCCCAGGTACATTTTCAAGTGTTTTCAAGGAAACCACAGTATATTTAGTATATTTAGGTAGACTTAAAATATGTTGCCTATTTGATGATTAGACAGGCTTAGAAGTCTTTTTTTTTAAAGTTTATTTATTTTAGAGAGAGAGACAGAGCATGAATGAGGGAGGGGCAGAGAGAGAGGGAGATGCAGAATCTGAAGCAGGCCTCAGGCTCTATGCTGACAGCTCAGAGCTTGATGTGGGGCCTGAACTCACGGACCATGAGCTCATGACCTGAGCTGAAGTCAGATGCTCCACCAACTGATCCACCAGGCGCCCCAAGCTGGGAAGTCTTTAAATAATAGTGTCTTTGGTTGGAAATATTTTAAGCAGTGTGTTTGCTTGTTAGATGTCTAATTGGGTTAAGATGTCTAATGGGATACTTGTGTCCTATAAGATTACAACTGTATTTTTAGAAATATTAGTGACACTAAAGGACAACAATTATTCTGGATGAGTGTGGGATTTTTGGTTTACAAGCTCAGTCACATATTTCTAACAGCCTGAAATCAGGAGTTACAGTGTGCTCAGACAAAAATCCTGCTTAGGTTATATACTGGGGCAGTTTTTAACATAACTAGATAGAAAGGCCTCTCTGCTCACCAGCTGAAAATCAGAGGCATTGATTATTAGCTTGCTCTGTTAATTTTGGACAGAATAGCAACTTTCAAACTTGCCTAGATGATGAGTTTTCTTTTCTAGACGTGACTCTGAAGGAAAGAAGTCTTTGTGGGAAAAGAAAGTCTTCTAATTTTATGTTCTAATAACATAAGTTTGTTATTTGGTCTAGCTTCAACAAAAAATGATTAAATCTCTAGGCTGTCATCAGTATAAAGACAATTTCATTCTTTTTCTTTCCTTAAACTTTGCTCACCAGTTTGTAATAGCTTATTAATTGTAAAACATTGCCTTTATAAATAGCAAGAAGGGAATTTTGAATCTCTGCAGATTTTATTCAGAAGATTGAATTCAAGTATACAGTTTTTTGCAGATGTGTCCAAAGAGTAATTAATTAGGACACATGAAAATTACAGTTAACATCTGATTCATCTTACAGACTATCTTGTGTATACAAGTAATTTAACCATAGAAACTTACGTTTTAAGATTATTTGTGCCACATAACATTTTCTAAATACAACTTTAATGTTTGTTTTAGTGTTTTGGATAGAATTTTAGCTCTTGAGGAATTTTGTTTATAATTTGTATGATGTGGCACTGAAATCTCATACGGTTTGATAAAGGCAAATTTTGAAAACGAAGTTGAATAGTTCTATTTACACACTGTGTAAACCGTGATTTCTAATACCTCACTATATCCTAATGCCTTCAGTGTTAGACTATACCTTTTCTTTTGCCCTATTAATAAAATATTTAATCTTTGGAGGTATTAGATATAACAAGCTTTGCTAAATGTATGTCCCTTTAGTAGGGAAGATACCCTGTCTTACATATATAGCTAGTGTATCTGCTTGGTTGACTGGGCCTGTTGCTTTGTCATTTTTAGTCTATTCAGTACACGTTCCTAGTTTTTAATATCCTCAGGTATGTGTTTGTGTCTCCACAGACGGTGTACTTGATCTGTCCACTAAGAAAAGTCCATGTGCTGGCAGCACTTCCCTGAGCCATTCTCCAGGCTGCTCCAGTACTCAAGGGAACGGGTAAGGGAAAATATTTGTAGAATTTTACAGTTCTTTAGGGGACAGTTTTATGAGAGATTGGTGAAAATTTCCTTTATATGTTTTAAAAATTAATTCTTTAGGGTTACTGTTATAAGTAGGCCTTTAGTAAATTACTTAGTCCACTGATCAAGTAAAAGGACAGTCTGTGAAGTACAGAATTGACTAGTGTAGATCAGGTTTGCCAACTTAGTACAAATAATAAATGATTGAAAATATGGCAAGAATGTCTTGGGACTTCCTGTTGTTGAGTGTTTGGGAGTGGGAAACCCAACCTAAATAATTCCAGAGTATTCTAGATGTAAAGGCAGTATTATGTGTGCTGAAGTTGTTGGATGAAAATTGGGGTCCAGGATTTTACTTGGTATCTCTAATAAAATGTGCAGGTATGTGGGGGCCGTTCGTTTTTTTCTTGTTTATTTGTTTTGGTTTTGTTTTGTTTTAATTGTTTATTTGAACTGCAGTTTTAACTGTGTGGCAGTTCAGAAAACGTAATTGTATGTGTGTTTTTTTTTTAAGTGGTTAAGACTGTAGATGTTGGGATAATCATCTTACGCTACCAAGACATGATTTGCTCAGTTTTCATAACTCTTAGGAAATAAAAGTGAATTTTCCCACCACCTAATTTTATAGTGTAAGAATTGTCTTAATTCTCCCTCTGCATGTACATAGAAACCATTTAGAAAAGCCAGATTAATGAAGACATTTAAATGCCATATTGGGAAGGAATTTCCGTAAAATTGTGTTGTGACCAAAAATCAACTTCATTCATGAAAAATCACTTTGGTAAGCTAAATTAGGTAATATTTAGGTTTATTAACTTTTAGAATATCAACATAGGAAAGCAAGTTGTTTAGATGTTAAAGCAATAAGCACACACTAAATGGACTAACCTTTTTTTCCAACTTACTCTTAATTACCTTCAAATTGAAGGATTCCTTTACTGACTTCCTAAAATGCTGCCTTTATTTTCTCTAAAATTCCATCATTTTTCTTTTTCTCTCCTTTATGCAATCTAAAAGTAACTTCTTGATTTAATGCAGTTTGCATAGTTTACTAACCTTTTTTTCTTAAGCCCTCCTTTTCATATAGTTAATACTAGATACAAGTCCTTGTGGTCCCAAATCATTGGATTCCATTTTTATATATCAGAAAACTTGGATTGTGTAATTGAGGACACATGTAGAAGCTTAACTGTGGTTTGTATAAATGAATCCCTCGCCTAAGATTTACTTTAAACTTGGCCACCAACTCCATGTATTATATGGTGTATTATATGGTTGAAGTTGCTGTGTTTATCCCTCTGAATGGAAAAAAAAGTGTTTTTTATGTGGTATCATTTTCTGGAAGACAAAAGCACCAATAGATTGCCCATCTTTTAGTTGACTATGCATTGTTACCTTTATTATGTTTTATACTGATAACAACACAGGGTCCCTGTAGACTTTTGGAGAATATAGTTGGTTTATCATTTCTTCAGAGTTCCACGTTTGTGCCTAGTAAATGTAATTATTCCCCTTGGGCATGCTTTACCAGTTGCCAATTTTATCAGTGATAATCTTTATACCTTGTGAAAAATGGAAACTTTATGAATTAACTTTGTATAAGTAGTTGACTTTTAAATATTATTTGAAAGTTGTCCACTTAAAATTTCAAAATTGATGTTTCGTATTTTAAGAAGAGACTATTTTAACTAAAGAAAACTGCTTTAAAATTGTTTATATACCTCTGACAGTAATTACGTTGAGTAAAACTTAAGGAACAAAGTTTGGGGAAAATAAAAGGCAGTTCTTTAAAGACTGGAGTATTTCAAATGGAAAAATAGTGGTACTCAGGTGTCTGCAGCTAATAGTGTTTTAAAATGAAGATGTGGTAAGTTAAAATGCGATGGGTAATTTGGTTTGGGGTTCCCCGCCCTTTGGGGCTGGTAGCCATATTTTTCCCCAAGCAAAATAAGAAATGTTATTTGAACTTGTTTGGTTTTTTGATAATGAATATCAGCTTGTTTGTGGGATAAATGAACAATTATCTATGGGTTCCACTAATGTAAATGCTTCCAGTTTTATAGCTGGTTGTCATGAATGTTGAATATGTTGCATTAAAATAAATAATTTGGCTTACTCTTTTATTACTGTACTTGTTTAGTGGTAACGTCACATTGGTAACACAATTCTGTGTAGATCTATGGAGACTCGATGATTACTTTGTAATTAATAATTAAGGTGCTATCTTCAGACAGTTGCGCGAAACTTTTTCTCCGAAAATTTGTGAACCCAACCAGAGACCAGCTGACAGGTTTAATTTTTCTTTGCCCAAAAAGCTCCTGGTTTTTTTTTTTCTTTTTTCCTTTTTCTTTTTTTGTGAACAAGTTTTAAAACTAACTGCTGAGACCATTTTTTTTAATTTTAGAGAAAAATAAATAAATAACACAAAGTGATGTTACCCAAGCAAGGCCTTCTAATAAAGGAGTGGTCCCCTCACCCATCCCTCCCTACCTGTGCAAGTCCTGCTCACATCAGTTTCCTTCCATCCAATTAGGCGACCTGGGAGACCCAGCCAGTACCGCCCAGACGGACTTCGGAGTGGTGATGGGGTACCTCCAAGAAGCTTACAGGATGGAACCAGGGAAGGTTTTGGACACTCCACATCACTCAAAGTTCCATTGGCTCGATCCCTGCAGATTAGTGAAGAGCTACTGAGCAGAAACCAATTGTCAACAGCTGCCAGCCTTGGGCCATCTGGATTACAGAATCATGGACAACACTTAATATTATCCAGGGAAGCCTCTTGGGCAAAACCACATTATGAGTTCAACCTCAGCCGTATGAAGTTCAGGGGAAATGGTGCACTCAGCAACATCAGTGACCTTCCTTTTCTTGCAGAAAACTCTGCCTTTCCAAAAATGGCACTTCAAGCAAAACAAGATGGAAAAAAGGATGCGAGCCATGCATCTCCTGTAGATTTAAAGATACCACAAGTTCGAGGAATGGATCTTTCTTGGGAGTCTCGCACTGGTGATCAGTACAGCTATAGCTCTTTGGTAATGGGTTCACAAACGGAGAGCGCGCTTAGTAAAAAGTTAAGGGCTATTCTTCCAAAACAAAATAGAAAAAGCATGTTAGATGCTGGACCCGATTCTTGGGGCTCAGATGCTGAGCAGTCTACCTCTGGACAGCCATATCCCACATCGGATCAAGAAGGAGACCCTGGCTCCAAGCAGCCTCGGAAGAAACGAGGGCGTTACAGACAGTACAACAGTGAGATACTGGAGGAAGCAATCTCAGTGGTTATGAGTGGAAAAATGAGTGTTTCCAAAGCTCAGAGTATTTATGGGATTCCCCACAGTACACTGGAGTACAAAGTAAAGGAGAGGCTGGGCACTTTGAAAAACCCTCCAAAGAAAAAGATGAAATTAATGAGGTCGGAGGGGCCAGATGTTTCTGTAAAGATTGAATTAGATCCCCAGGGAGAGGCAGCACAAAGTGCAAATGAATCAAAAAATGAGTAGGAATACTGTAGAGTGCCAATTACTGTACAAACTGGGTGAGCACTACTGCATTGTTCAGCTATCATTGCTTGCGCCTGACTTCATTTACTGTGACACTTGTTTCTTTGCAGATTTTGCATTGACTTGTGTGTACAGAGGTGAAAAGGTGCATTCTGAATGTTGCATATTTTAAAATTTTCATGTGCAGTATGGCTCGGGATATTGTTTGGCCTTTTGCATGTTTCTCTACAAAAGAGAATTGAGTTACCTCACAGAGAACAGATACATGGAAGTGGACTCCTTGCCTGTAGAGCCTGCATGCTTTCTTTCTGTTTTTTTTTTTCTTCTTAAGTTAAAATTACCTTTATTTAAAAAAAAAAAAAAAAGGAAAAAGCCCCCTTTTAGAAACCACCTCTGTCATATACTGGGAGCTTTATCATTATAAATTGGAAAGCCATCTTATAAAATCATTCATGTTTCTCTTCTACAATTCAACTAATTGAAGGATTAAGCTAAAGAAAAATTCTAAGAACAGTGAACCTTGGAATTTAAGAAATTTGGTTATTCAATGATATGTAATTATTTAGGTCAATTTACATTTTATGATTTTCTTCTCACTATTAAATTTACTCAACAAATCAGCAATCTATTTAGTGCTCACCCAGAGGGAAAGGAGGTGGAAAATGTGCACACACTATCTTCAGAAATGCTTTGGTTGATTACTTTGTAACACTACCTTTGCTGTAATTTTATTTTGGGGATTTTCTAAGGGTAGAATTTGGTCTCACCAACAAGTGAGGATATAGCCTTATCTCATGGAGGACGAGCTCCGTTCTTACTCAGGAGCAGTCAGGGTACATTACATAAAACAGTAGAGGATGCCTCATTTTAACAAACTAAGTTTCTTTGTATTCTTAAAACCTTCTACAGATTTGATCATGTGCTAACTAACGACTGGATGTCGTTGCAGCAACTCATTTAAAGTATTGAAGATCTGTTTATTGGGGAAAGGGAGAAGTAAGGAAAGAAGTGTATTTAAGTAATTATAATATTGCAAAAATGGTATCTAGATTTTACAGCCTCAGTAGTCTGCCCAAATACACAGATGAATGAAGGATCCATGTTTGTGGTGAGAGAAAAAAACACAACCCCAAGGTAACCTAATATGATTTAGGTTGCATTTTACATCTAATGACAATTCAATCAGAAATCAAGCTCAGTAGAATTTCTTTTTTAACCAATCCAGATACTAGTACAAGGGGTTTTTTTTAATTTGTTTCTTTCAATTTCTTCTTTTTTTTCTCTTTATTTTGGCATCCTGTGTAATATCCCTTTCTTAACTTTCTCTGGTATTTAGATGATTTTTATGGTTGTTTAGCACACAGTTCAGGACTTTTCAATTCATATTTATATAAGCACTCCTTAAAGAACATCTAAGCATTTTTTGAGATGGGCTTTTCAAATTATAGTAACTAAATTTGGAATATTTTCTAAAATTTTTTGCCAAGAATAACTGATAAAGCCCATGAAATTTAGTTTTGCATTGTAACCAAATTAAAATTATTGTTTGTGCAAAACAAAATCCATACTACATACACCATATCTAATCTAATCTGCTGAGAAAAGTGGTTAAGCCCTTCTAAATGCTTAACCAAAAACAAACAAAAAGGCATTGGAGTTTTTGTGTAAAATAAAATCAAACTTGGAGCATTAAATTGAGGCTGATGATTTCCAGTGGATATTAACAGTTTGAAGAGAAGTTGGTCCAGATATTCCCAAGGCATAAATTATTGCCTGGCAACTTTGGAGCAGTTAATTAGGTTAAGGATAGTTTTCCCTCAGCAACGTCTGTGTTCAAAGGTTAGGCACACCATTGCTGTTATTAAAATACATGCACTGCTCATTCTTGACAATAGCCTGGGCTTGGGTTCTTCTTTTGGTTTGGTTATTTTGTGTAGCAGTTTAATCTGTGGATGACTGAGCCTATTTCCTCTTAGCTTTCTAGTCTTCTCAACAGAAAAAGCAGCTTGGGTTCAGAGCAGTAAATGACTCTGCAATATTTTCTAGCCTAGCTAGAAGTTGCAATAAAAATATTTTATGAAATATATGGTTTTCACCTGCAGTTGAAGGAAGTTGTAGAAAGTTTGCTGAAAGCAAAGGGCTAAGCTTGTGAAGGAATGCCTCCTTTGTTCCACACTCAGTAATTTGTCACAATTAATTGCAGCCATGGTACCTTTTTGCATGATGTTTGGGGTATTTGTAGCCCAGATTGCTGCAAAAAAGTCCTTTGAGCAATTAATTTGTACTTGCTTTTATCCCCTCCCAGAAAGGTGTCATTAAAGGCCCATTTAAAAATCTGGCCCTAAAAGTTCAACTTTGTAGTTTTACTGTTCAGAGAGGTTTAATCCTGTGTGGTAGTCTATACAGTGATGTATGAGTTGAGTTATGTAAATTTTGTCATTGTAGTGTACATGGAGTGATCATTTTACTAACATAAATATTTTCTATGTGTGTTTCAGTGGATGACAATCGAGCAGCAGAAGAATGGTGTGCCTACCCTTTAATGCTGCAGTTTAAATAAGAGAACTTGTATTGTGTCATTTCAGATTGTAGGCTGAGAGTTGTAAATAGTGAAAATTTGAGTACTTCTATTATTTGTTTTGGTTAGAAAGTGAATTTAAAAACAAACCAAACTCTAAACTTTCTCAGATTAAAAGTCCTGAGACCTGAAGATTGTAATATTCATGTCTGTGAAGCTTTTAAACATTACACTTGAGATCAGTCATGACTTGATATTCAGGTAAATTTTCTTTTCCAAGAAGCTTTTGAATAAGCATATTTCCTCCAAAGGTCGGTCGGTCTCTCTCTCTCTCTCTCTCTTTTTTTTTTTTCTTTTTTGAGTGTAGATTATTTTAAAGCACTAATTGCATTACATTGGTAACTGCAATATAAAATAGCCATTATTGTTTTGTGAAGCATGGTTGAAATTAGATAGTGGTCCCTTTTAAATTTCATGAGCCTCTCAGAAAAAAAAATCTTTAAAAAAATACAGAAAGCTGCTGAATATTTCAAAAGATATATATTTTACCTTATTGTAGGTTTTGTAAAGTTAGTTTGTAATATTCAGGTGCACTTTTAATGTTAAATTTTGTGTTCAGAGTTCCATTATACCATCTATTTCTCGGAGGTGGCTCATCACATGGCTGGCTGTCAGTCTTGGTGCCGCAGTGATCTTTTAATATTTGATTTCTTTCTTAATTTGCCACTGTTCTGTATTGGCACTTTCAGTGTAGATATTCTAGTTTGGGGACGTCCTCATAAATGTGTAATAGAGATTGGTCTATTCGCATGCTTAATTTCTGCTAATCAGAGTTTTGCATGGCCCAAACAACAGTTGACCATTTTTATGGTATGGGAAAGTATAGTTCACGTCTGTCTTTGTCACAAGAGCCTTTTCTTCTCTCATTTTCCAGTAGGCAGATGATGGCATTACTCAAACTATATTACTCAAATTAGTTTACGAGATAATGTATTGAAAATCAGTTCTTGTGTTTTTTACGAGAGAACATTGATATCGTTGAATGGATAAGCTATGGCACTATAAAATCAAAAATACTAAATAATCTTGTGGAAGGATATCTAGTTGGTAATTTTATCATTAGCTTTCTCATTTCTCAGACAGTAGAGTCATGAAGCTTGACAATAATGTGATGTACTATATTACTTTGTTCAGTAGGCTTTCAGGTGATTCTGAACTCTGTGATGAGCTATACACTTTTTTCTGTTCCCCAAATACCATGAAGGACAAGGTCTCTCTTTCAAGAAACATAATTTATATTTGTGTATAATAATTTTTAATAATTAAGTTTGTTGTTACTCTGAAGTTTAGGTGTTGCTTGAGAAACATTTGCTGCAGCAGATCACGAATATGAGTAAGGCTTTGTGTGATAATAGGGTCCTTATGTGAAGTTAATTATTCAGTTCTGGTGAGCAAGCTCAACAAGTGTGAAGTGTGTATTAGCTTTATTTGGTACACTTTTACTTTACAATATTGAAGTGCTTTTAGAACTCTGGTTATTCTTATAAAAACCATTACCTCAACCAATTGGCATTTTCATTCCCCAACATTTTACCTGAGCTATAATACGAGCTATATGGGATCAGACAGTAAAACAATAAGGCACAATGAGAAGTTCAGTTCCCTATTTTCTGGAGAGAACTCTAAATTAGACTAAAAATAACTACCTGCAAAGGCCCATATAACTACCTTCTGTCATTAGGCAGTACTTAGCAACCTTTGAGCTGCTAGTAAGTTATGTGTTCTCCCCCTGCCCAAGTAAGCAAGCACGTGGTGCAAGGCCTGGTTCTAAGCCTTTGTGATTCTCTTATATTTCATTGACCCATAATCGTGAAGCTTGGATTTAGTTAGTTATTTTTATAAAACATATTAATGAGTCAGCCCAATGTCAGAACCTGAAATTATTTTGAGTAGTTACATTAGTTTTGAGACAGTTTGGTGTCATTTTCTTTAACAGCTATTGTCCCAGTAGGTTTAATTTTGAAATCACATATTTTTGCTTTTGTAATTACTCTTTCTTTAAATGCTAGAAGTTGTTTTTCTATGAACCACCCTTTTCTGAATATTCAGGTTGCTGTCATTGGTGATAGAATATGGCAATAGACTGAATTGTTCCACTTAATCTTTTATAGAAGACATTGAAAGTTATAGGTTAAATTTTGAGTTTCATGAAGATATAAAAAATTGTTTTCCTTGTTAACTTTCCATTGTAATTAGGTCTTCATTTATACTGTGGTCAGGCCAGTGTTACTAAAAACATAATGGCTTTGGTCAAACGGCCCATTTAGGAGATTATTAAGGTATATGGGAGATTTAAAAAAAAGTCGATGGCTTTCAAATTCTACTGAAAAGGATAAAGAGTATAATTCTGGTACAAGGAATGCAGACCTCCAAAGTCATCTTCGTGTTTTTGGATTCATTCTATCCTAGAGACTTGTAGGATTTGTGAACATGGTGACTGAAGGGAAAATAGAGGGAATTCTTTGCATTTCCTCTGTCTCTTGTTCCCAGATAAACTCACAGCTGCCTTTTGCAGACATTAGCCTTGTAGCTGTGTGCTCTAAGTGTTGTGGAGGAGATTGGGTGAGAGGGTGAGAAGCAGAATGGGAAAGTATGTAGACTTGTGAAGAGGCTAAAGATTCTGTACTAAGATACTAACAGTGAGTCGCAGGATAGACAATATGGTAAAGTTGGGCCACCTTTATTTGATAGTCAGAAAAATCTTTTAGATCGTTTGAAAATGAGAATCAAGGCTAATTAATGTTGATTTGACAACAAAACATGAGTTAATTCTGCAACTATTTGGGGGGTAATTTTGGGTTTCCAGTTCATTTAGAGCTGTATTGGTAAATGCTAAAAAACAAGCACTTTTAGTTAATCATCGATTTATTGGATGTAGCAAGTATTATAATCATAATATTTAATCTTTATAGTTTGAATATGGAAATGAACTCTTTACCCCATCTTGAACTGTCTTTGAACAGATTCAAGGTGATCTTTTCAACACTGGAAATGACCCTACACACATACCAAAAAAAATCTAAAGCAGTAAGACGTATTTGAAGATCCATACCTCTTAGACTTTTTAGATTTGTCTTGGGAAAGAATTTATGAACCTATAACCAGTATTAGTGCAGTCTTGGGTTCCTTGTTCTGCATAATTGCACCCTTTCTCAGGTATGTCCTGAAAACATAAATTTTAAAATAATCTCNTGGACACAGGACAGTGACACAGGAGAGCAGGGATTTTTAACATTCAATAGCCAAATAGAATTTCAATCTAGAATATTTTTACCCCCTCAGAGTAAGTGAAACAACATCTATTATTTGGTAAATACCCGGTGCTACACTCCTAAAAGTCTTTTTCATCCAGGTAACTTTTTTTTCCTGCTTGGTGGAAGGGTATATAGTAAACTTTACTGTCACTAGGAAAGCACTTGTCAGAAATGTTTTAAAGTACTAGAAAAAGGGATAATTCAGCACTTTTTCTGTTACAACACTAAAGTCTTAATTTATCTTCAGAGTCTTAGGTACTGTAAGTTTTTATTAGTGTGATTATTTAAAAATATGAAGCATAACTACATAATACGGGGTCAGATCACATTTATATAAATAATTCTTGTCTTATTAAAAAAAAACAACATTCTGTACTTTTACAAGCAATTCCAAATGATTGCCTCACTTTTCCCATTTCATTAAGCATTTCAGGCTTAAGAATTTGGAATTTAAGAGGAGGTGATGGGAAAATTCCCCAACATGAAAAATTGTGTCAGACCATTTTAGAAAAATAAATCACTAGGAAAATGGGTAGGGATTCTCTCTCCCTTTAAGTCTTCAGGGAATGAGCAGTATTTAGAATCTTTGGCTGAAATTCAAGCCTTTTTACTGTGTAAATTTTTAATATTAATTCACTGACATGCTTTTTACATCAGAGGACTGAAAATGGATCTTAATGTTTTTAAGTTGTGGAAGGGTATATTTCTAAAATGAGGGGGGGATAATTAACTAGGTTAGTATACCAGCATTAGTAAGTTTAAGGAATTTTAGTATGTAATAGCAAAGTGTTTGATTAAAAGTCTAATCCTATATTGCTAGTCAAAATTAGTTACATTCTGATCTAGGAAAGATAATAGTCATTGGATATTGATATGCTGTGCTGTCAGAAAACCAGACTAAGATAGAAACCTTTATCTGACTCCCACATGTTGCTTGTTCTGATGGGATGTAAACTTTACAGCAGCTTATTGCTGCTTTGAGAAGAAATGTATAAACTATACATTTGGAGTGTTTGCATATAATTCTTTATAACCTCCACTTTAAACTGTCAGACATTGGTATTTTATCAGTCCACACTGTTAAATAAAACTAATGTTCTTAGGAATCCAACTTGTACACACTGTTTAAAAACCCTCAGGGACAATTTACACACTATTCTCACTCAATTCAGGTACTTTGATGCTATTCTTAAACCTAACAGTGACTTGTATTTTTCTGTTTTGCTTTTATTTCGACGTGCTGGTAGCACATCCTTGATGAATGTCAACTTTAAAAACTCAGTTCAGGTATCCAGGTATAACTCAGCCAAACAGATTTTAAAGCTGCATATAACTCTCCAGCACACGGTGCCTCACACTCTTATAGTGGCATTCTATATATTCAGTTATTACTACTGAGCAGATAATATGGGGGTTCCTGTTAACAGTGTATTTAAAAAAATGTGCATAAATGTATAACCAGCACATGTCTTACACACACACACACACACACACACACACACACACACACACACACACAGTTAAACTGTATATTTTTAAATGCCACTAGTAGCCAGCACAATTAAATGACATTCCTTGCTGCTTCTGTAAACTATTGCAGATGCAGTTCCTCCTCAATGTGGCTCTTGCTTCTTCACCACACTACTACTAAATTCAAGCACTGGTCCTTGGGTGTCTGACCTCTACATTCTAGTTTATGCAATGTCTTTAGAGAATTCTGTGCACTGGCCACTGTGATGGAACCATTGGGCCAGGGGTGCTCTGAGTTTATTAGTAGTGATTCTGCCAAAGTTGGTGTGGTAACATGAGTATGTAAATGTCAAAAAAATTAGCAGAGGCCTAGGTCTGCATATCAGCAGACAATTTTGTCAGTGTATTTTGTAGCCTTGAAGTCCTCGGTGACAAGTTTCTAATGATGTGAGGTTCTAATTCCAGTGTTTTTAGTCCTTTGCATCTTTAATGTTAAGACTTGTCTACTAGAGGGCTTTATTCTTTTAAGACTCCTTTTGTTTTCTACAGTATTATCTGTGGTTAACAAAATAGATTATTCCTCTGCTTTTATATTTGATATCTTACATCTAAAAGGAACTCTCCATATATAAAACCGATAGCCTTTGAAGATACAGAAAATGGCATCTTTCAGATTTCTAGAAGTTCAAGTGTCATGCAACAAAACAGGAACCCCCTTTACTCTTATGGACCTCATTTCAATATACTGTTTACAGTTTGACGGAATTGTATAATTTAATATTTCTCTTGTACTGTAGTTTATATTTATTTACAGATTTTTTTTTGTACTGTGTGATTTGAACTTTTTGTTCCTTGCTATGATCAATGTTTATGTAGTAGAGCACTTATGATCACAAATTAAGTTTTTTGGTTTGATTGCACTACATTAAATTTTTTAATGCAGTTCTGATTTTTGACTGGACTAAAATAAGCTGTGTCTTAATGTATGTGATGAGTACTTAAAACTTTAATCCATGTGGTCCCCTTTTTTTTGCATTGTATGTCAAAAGCGCTAGTTCTTTCGTGCATGTGTAAGATTTAATGGTTCCATTGTATTATTTGACCATGACATTTTGGAGAAACATTCCCAGCTGTAATGTTGTGTATGGTAGTTCTCACTGGATGCTAGACTTTTCAAAACCACTATTCTTCTAATAAATTTTGTTGTGAAAAGCTGTTTTAAAAGCTTGGTTTCTACTTCTTAAGGCTTTTTTGCTTTTTAAAAAGTCCACAGAAGGGGTAAGATTTCAGCGCGTACTGTAAATGTACATGGTAATTAAAGTTAGTAATTTTTTATGGTAAATTCTTCCTAGATTATCTCTTAGATAGCTAGAGGTTGCTGCTTCAAAACTGTGCTTCAGTATTTGGGCATTGTACTGCCTTGTAACTCTGTGTCTTTACTAATTTGATATTCCCCTACTACCTCAGTTTTCTTCATTTGGATTATTCACTTTAAAAGGCTTTTTCAACTAAACAAGATACTGTGTATATTGATGTTTTCATGATACCTGCTTGCTGGACTTGGTTTTTCATAATTTTTTAGGGTACAACTTTATGCTGGAATTGTTTGCTAAACAAGGACTTACTAGGTTCTGTTTGCTGTTTTATTGAGGCACAAGTGTGAAAGCAACATTGTCAATTGAGGTTGTTACAGTAGTTCTGATTTTGGGGAGGATGCTGGTATTTCTTTTTATCTGAGCAGATAAAGAACAGCACTATGTTGCTCAACATTTATATTGTGAATTTTAGAAAGTAGGTCTTTACAGCAGTTCTATATTATAAAGTGATTTCTGTTGTAAAGTGGTGAGGGGAATTACAGTGATAAAGATTAGACATGGTATAGCAAAGTATTTGAGAAAGATTTTCCAAGCTTGTGTGATATGTGTGTAATTAATGTAGGTTAAAGTGATTTCTGATCATTCTAATGGCATTTTATATTAAAAAATGATGCTGTTATTGGTAGTTGCTTTAGATTGTCTTTTAATATTTTTAAAAAATGTTTATTTTTTAAAGTTTTATTTATGAGAGAGTACATGCATGTGAGCATGATTGGGGGAGAGGTAGAGAAGGAGACAAGAGGATTTGAAGTGGGCTCTACTTACAGCAGAAAGCCCAATGTGGGCCTTGAACTCACAACCCATGAGATCATGACTTGAGCTGAAGTCGGACACTCAACCGATGGAGCCACCCAGGTGCCCCTTAATGTTTGTTTGTTTTGAGAGAGAAAGTGCGTGTGAAGGGGAGGGGCAGGGAGAAAGGGAGAGAGAATCCGAAGCAGGCTTCATGCTGTCAGCAGAGTCTGATTTGGGGCTCGATCCCACAAACCATGAGATCATGACCTGAACCGAAATGAAGAGTCAGACGATTAACCTACTGAGCCACCCAAGCGCCGCTTAGTTAGTATAGTAGTTCTGTCTTTCTTTGGCTATTTCTGCTTTTTGGTCTGACGTTTATAAATTTGGAAATTTTGTTGGTACTATATAGGCTTATTCATTGGGTTCATTTGTTCTCCTTACTTCATTATGACACATGGTTATATAACATTTTTCTGGAAACCTAATTATTACTTCTTTGTAAATGTTAAAGCTGTAACTACTTGTTTCTTGCCATTATCATTCCGAATGGTGGTCAGATCAATATAGTTAGGATTATAATCTAGCATCTCATAAGTGAATTTATTTTAGTGATCCCGTCTTTATATTGATATTTAGCTCTCCAGTTATATTTTTAGAAAGGACTTAACCCAGAATTTTCTTTTCTGATTCTGTTGATACTTTGAAATTAATTCAAGTGACTCTGTGTCTTAACAAGGTGTAGGAATCAGGGAAATTGCATAAGGGAAATAAAGTGGAAAAAATGGAAAATGGTAGAGCTTTCTGCCATTTCCTGAGTTGTGTATGTGTTATTTTTTTCCATAAGAACTGTCCCTTTCTTTCACTAGAGATTTGTATTGAAATGTGAAAACATGTAACTAAGTCATATGGTGCTAGATTTCGTCGTTGAAATGACTAAAAAGTCTTTTTTAACAAAGTATTTATTAACTTGGTAGGTAACTTATTGTATTCTGAGTGTACCCTTTATCATTTTTTGCTTCTAGTGGCAAGCATTTAGCACAAAATTTTATTAATCCTATTCACCTTAAAAGTTATTGGATTTTTGCTTTTGGGAGAAGAAATGGTAATATATCAAACTGTATTTACAACTGGAGTAAAAAGACTTTTTTTCAGAGGTTGGTGGAAAAGTTCTCAAGAGAAACATTAATTTGAAAGGTTGATCAATGTATATAGTTAATAGTTTCAGCCATGATTTGGTTAGAGCTCAGCTTGGAAAGGAAGAACTTCGGGAATAGATAAAAATGTATAAAAATTCATAAGTATTAAATCTTGAGTCTAGGGCTTTTTGTAGGCATGTAGAAATACTTTACTATGGTTTATTGACTGATAGTTGTAAAATGTTCATTGTGCTCTTGCCAGCCTTATTGGGTCAGCAATGTGAAGTGATCAGGGATTATTTGGTACGTTACATTTCTGTCAACTTGGTATTCTAGAAGGATCACTCATGTTTTCATCTGTGAAGTTTGAGTGGTAGCCTCAATGCTGTTTAGGCCTCATTTCAACTCTAAACCTATCTAAAATGCAATCTTCTATTAAATGTGAGGTAAATATACCGATTTTATCTGTTCTAACATTGGGAAATATAGTAGCAACCCTTATTGAAGAATAAGATACAAACCTTTTGTCTCCTCTTTGCATTGTAGCATTTTCTAAAGGAAAAGCAGATAGATCTGGATTTCATTTTAGATGCTTTATATTTAAGACAAGTCGTTTTTTTTTAGTTTTTATTATGAACTGTATGAATGTGATACTGTTTTTTGTAAATATTGTAAGGTGTGTTAATTTTAAGGCGTTTATAATTATAATCTATTTTAAGAATGCAGATGCCTGGGTTCTACACCAGATACACCGAATCAGTTTGTAAGAGCGAGGCCTGAACATATTTTATATTTTCAAAATGTTAACAAAGGAGGTTTTTTTGGTTTGGGTATTTTCTTTTTGTATATTTATTTATTTTATGTTTGTTAATTTATTTATTTTGAGAGAGAGAGCAAGAGTGAGTAGGGGAGGGACAGAGAGGGAGAGAGAATCCCAAGCAGGCTCGGGGCTCAGACTCACAAACTGTGAGATTGTGACCTGAGCTGAGGTCGGATGTTCAATTAACTGAGCCACCCAGGCTCCCTTCTTTTTGTGTTTTTTAAGATTTATTCAGTAGATCTTTGTCTAATCATGGCAGAGACACCTAACAAAATTTACATCTTAAGCATTTTAAGTATACAGTTCAGTAGTGTTAAGTATTTTTATACTGTTGTGACCATAGCAAGTTTTGATTGACCCACTGATTAAATACTGTTCATCCCATTCTAGTCTTCCTTTTTTTTTTTTTTTTTTTAATGAAACACATGCAGAGTTTGGAGTTTAAGGGACCTGTTCTTACATAATGAGTTGCCTCTAATACTCATGACTCCAAACCGATTACACTGATATGTGTGCCACTTTGTGGAACTTTTTACTCAACCTCAGAATGTGAACGAGAGCTTTTATCTGCTGATCTTTTTCTTTTAGATTCACTTTTAATTAAATCTCAAGTATTAATTTAGTTTCACTCTTGAGAAGACTCACATTGCTTTTTTAGAAAGAGAATTAGATCTAGATTATGAAGCTACCAGCTAGGAAATTACATTAGAAGCTTATAAATTTCATTGTTAAATAGAAGTTAGCATTGTTGATTCAGTGCCAGAGAATGGTGAATCTTGAAGAGTAAGTAGGTAAGGCCTAGAGAGGACATGAGAGGGTCAAGTGACAGAATTTGACAGGCCTGGGTTAAAGTGCCATCCCTTTGACATTATTCCTATGTGATCTTGAACAAGTTACTGGGACTTTCTGAGCTTCAGTTTTCTTATCTGTAAAAGGAAACTTATACCACCCACCTGCCTCAGAGATTTGTTGTGAGACTCATGAGATTCTGTATGTTAAATACTTGGTACTTTGGCAGGCTCTTTGCAAATACAAAAAAAAAAAAAAAAATGGAAGGAGTGAGAACATATGACAGGAGGTAATAATAGTGCGAGGGGCAGGGAACGTGAGAAAGTCCTATTGAAAAGTGTAGAGGAAGCCATTTATATTGATTAGAACTTTGAAAGAGGCAGATAAGTCTGTAATAGACAGGGACACTGGGTAGCCAGTCTTGTTTTAACTCTAGTCAAAGACGTAAAATGTTGGAACTATGATTAAAACCTGGAATGCTGCTTTTCTGCATTTCTTGGTGCTGTTCCAGGGGAATATTGTCAGACTATTAGTCATTCTTTGTTTCTTTTCAAAGACTAGAAGAAAAGTTGTTTAGAAAGTAGAAGATGCGTAAGATTAAAAATTACAAAGCTGTGTAGAATTTATCTGCATTTCCATTGTACACTGAGTTATTTGTATAGTCAGGGTTGAAATTTTACATGCTTTGAATAACAATGTAAGAGCTAAGTGTGGGAGTGTGAGGATGTGTGTATGCATATGTGTTTAATCATCAAACTTTTAGCTTTCCGGTGAAAGAATTTGGGGAATCTTCTGCCAAAGATTTAGTGATTTTTAGTTACACTCTTCTCAAACTGGAGTTCTGAGTATTTCAAACATAAATCAGATCAGCTAGTACAGTTTAGGTGTTCATTCCAGCAAACATTAAGTCACTAGAAACATTTTTGCCAGGGAAACTTGGCAGCGTAACTGTAGCTAGATAAAGATGGATTAAGAAGAAAATAGCCAGGATAGCAGATTCTTATGAGGTACTAGGAATTGGTGAGTCTGTGTAGACCAGTTTTCAAACTGAATCAACAAATTGTGATTGTTAGTCAGTTGTAAGATCAGTTTAGTGGGGTCCTAACCAACATTTTAAAAAGAAATAAAAGAGAAAAGTAGAGCACATAGCATATAATAAGGGTAAATACGGTTTCACTGAACTGTATGTCATACGTATGCAAACTGGGGTATGTGTAGTCTGTCACTTTGTAAAGTATTTCTGGTTTGCAGTCAAAACCCTAATAGCTTTGGAAGCCATTATGTAAACCATACCTTTTCATCCCTGTTATTCTGGTACCTTGGAGAGCATACTAGTATCCTTCTGTGTTAGAAAGTTTATAGTTTGGAGCCTACACCCTTTACTGTCTGACCTTCAAAATTCCCTTCTTCCTTTCCCTGCCTTGTTGATTTGAACTCATTCTTCTTTTTTCCTATGCCGATTTCAGTTCTTTTGAAGAATGTCTTAGTAAGATTATTTTTACTACATAGTAATTTATTTGGTTATTCGTTGCTTACTTATGCCTGAAATTATCTGAGCCCTGTGTTTTAGGCAGTGAATCTACTGAATTAATATAAAGGACTTAGGTCCTGGCTCTAGAGAAGGTTCACAAACCAGTGGAGGAGATAGCCATGTCAACCATTACATTACCATGCAACATAAGTTGCTATTTAATAATAATTTTTTTTTTTAAACCCAAGCCATGAAAGAGTAAGAAGTGCCTATCATGGCCCCCAGGAGAAGGTGCCAGGAAGGATGAAGTAAGAGCAGTGGGAAATTGACAGAATTTATGCAAAAAAGTGATAAGATCAAATTTGGACTTTAATAAGATGGCAGTTCTGGATACTATGAAGCAAACTAAAATGAGGAGAAACTAGTGGCAGGGAGCTTAGAATTCTACCAGTCTTCAAGGAAAGATGAATCGGGGTAGTTGAACTAGATAGTGTATTGTAAGCAAGAGAAATGATACAACCTAAGAAAGAGTAAAGAGAGAGGTGTGTGTGTGCCTGCACATACATTTTGTCTTCAATATTCCTGAGTGAAACGTTGGATATACAGATGATTCTGCTTGGTTCATCCCACTCCAGCACATCTCCGTTAGTACACTCGAGTTTCCAGAGAGGTGAAGTGTTAGAGAATAAAAAAGGACTTAATTCCATGGGCACCCATGGGCACCCCAGAATGGTAGCTCTCAAAATGCTTGTTTATCCCTATACATTAAATTTTAAAATTACAGACCTCCTCTAACACTCATGAGGTAAACAAATGGTAAATGACATTAAATTTTGTATAAGGTACCTTAGGAATCCTTTTATAAGGTTTTACATTTTACAAAGTGATCTAGAGTCTTTAGATGATTACAGTTCTTACTTAGGAATGCTATCATTGTGTCAATTTTAAGTGATTCGCTATATGACAGCCAAAAGAATTTTCCACTTTTAAGGCTTATGCCCAGATTTGTATGGTTCCAAGAACAGAGATTAAGAACCTCAAAGGAACATGAGAAAAGTTGGGATATAGAAGATCCCCTAACAATCATGAAAAGCTTGGGATGCTATCAAATATCAAATAGAATCTGCTAGTCTCCCTGTTCTTTTCACCCCAAAAGAAACCAAGAATATTTATCAAAAACATCTCTATTTCTGGAAAGGAAAGAACATGGTGTTGCTGGGATCTGTCATGTGAACTGTTAAATGTCTTGTTTGTTTTCATTTGTGTCCACTCCCCACGCCTCCTTTAGATCCCCCTGTGCGTACACACTGCCTTGAAGGTGGTGGTGTGGGTTTTGAGTTTATGGTTATTGTTGTTATTGCTATTATTACAAAAGAAATGCATTCCCATTGTAATGGGAACCTTGTCTGGATGCCAGGGAAGTCATGCACAGTCTTTGGCTTTTGTTGGGCCTTGACAGACTTTCTTCCCTTCACCCCCCTTTAAAAGAGCCCCATGATACGGTGCCTTTTCTCTCCGGCGGGGAATGAGCACCTGTTTTCTGCTTAAGCAGTGGTATTTTTCTACTCCCATCATTGTGGGGCTCCTTTAAATTAGGAATGAAAAGGCAATTTCCCCAAAGAACAACATAGATTTTAATCCTGACTAAAAAAACAAAAAGAGAAATAGGCCAGTCTACTAGCTTGTCATGAGCTCTCATGTAATCCTGACCTTTTAAAATGTCAGTTATGCTTTTACTATCCAGATCTGTCTTCACTCTGGTTTCACTAAGTCAGGTTAGTGATGCTCCTTGTCAGTTCAAAGCAGCCCAAGGCAGAGTCTGTCTTCTTAATCTGAAATTATTATATTATTTGCTAAAGTCTATTTCAAAGTGTTTTCTAAGAATTCTTAGTTATAATACTCATTATATTAATAATTTAGGTTTGTGCTCTTTCCAAACCAGTATTTAGTTCTATCGCTTAGGGATATTTCTTCCCTCACTTCCTGGAACTATTATTTTTTAATCCATGCCCCCCAGCCCAGAATCCCATACCTTTCACTGCTTATGAACCCTCCCTCCTTTTGTTTAAAGTTTAACACCCAAATGTATTTGGTCTCACATGCATAGTCTTACCTGAGATGATAGAAACAAAAATCAGTTTGGTGGATAAAAACTTTATCAGATGTAGTTTGACAGAAGTGTCTGTGATCTCATTAACATTCCTAGAGAGGGGGTGAAGGCATTGGACTGTGTGTGGTGCTTAATGACCCTTTGCTCTGACTTATATTCACCAAGTAACTTTTTGATTATATTTTGGCTTCCTGGGTACATTCGCCCATAGTGAAATGGGTGAAAATATGTTAAATAAGAATTTTCTTGATAATTATATTTTTATTGTAATTTAAGAAATTTGACAATCTAGTTAAATTGAAAAGAAATAGAAGGTACAAGCCCTAAAAGGTTTCTCTCATATTTATATCTACTCTGAATAATAGCCTTTTATCAGAGATATTAAGCCCTGAGATACAGAAAAGCTAGGAAACTATGGCTTCCTGCTTAGTAAACACCCCCTGAAGCACCTCTCCTTCCTCCATTCAGATTATTCATAATTTTTTGAAACTTTGTTCTGCCCTGCTTCTAGGAGACGTGGTTAGGGAACATAGTAAACTTAGCTGTTACAGAGGGATTGCATGTCTTTTGTTTTAGATCAGTACTTCTAAACTGTTTTTCCACTTCACACCTGCACAAGATGCCATGTTGCCATCAGCAGTAGCCCTGGGTTTGAAAGCATGTGCCTGCGTGTGCACACACACACACACCTACACTCCTACACCCCTACCCCTCCTCCATGGTTCTGATCTCTGGGGAGTGATCGTTCTCCTTAACACCAATTTTGAGAATTGCTTTTTCTATCCATCTAAATTCTGTTTCAGAGACTTTGGATGTCAGCTACCTGGAAATCAGGTATTAAACTGCCTGATTTTAAGAGGTCACTTTCTCTTCTGTGATCTTCTGATCTTTATTTCTCAACATTTCTTTGTTACCTTTGTCTACTCTGCCCTTTTATGATTTCTCCTAGTTCAGTTCTGTGGAAGGAAAACTTGGTTGTTCAGTAGTTTAGAGGTTCAACTGTACTATACATGGCTTTTGGAAAATCTGTATACCCCATGCTGCCGCTTCTCCTCCACTACGCGCGCGCGCACACACACACAATGTCATAGCCCTTGGAATATTCTTGTATCCAAGTATGGAAGATATACATACATATGTGAATGTGAAGTAGCCAAGGATTGATGCATTTCCCAGTGCAGAGCAAGAACTTGTCAGTAGACTTATCCAGCCCCTAAAATATACTTACATTTTCTGTCCTCAAAGGACCAGAAATAAGGAATTAGAGAACATAATTTCAGACTATTGCCTAGCAAAAAATACAGTTCTTAGCCTTGAAGGGAACTCAGGATGCATTTTTATGTTTTCTTGTATTTAAGTAGAAGGATCAAATTAAAGTACATCTCTTAACTCTTTGGTCTACTCTGTCGAGTGTTGTCTCTTAACTTTCTTCCCCCTCTTTTTTCCCAAGATTACCTTTTTCTGCTGAGATCAGCTCCCATACAGACATCATTCAGTGTCTTTATTGCTCTTTTTCAGTCAAGAAGAATATATTTTGGTTATTGATAATTGCATTTGCCATCAAAAGTTTTATTGGTAGTTAGCAGATATTGGAGAGACTACCTGAATCCATCAATCCCAAATTCTAGACTCTTAAAATTGTTGGTTCAGCCGTCTGCCACATTTCCTCTATTTGTTCTTTTACTTTAAGATAACATAAGCATTGATGACCCACCATTTATATTAACCACAGGAATGCTTTTGTTTGGGAATTTAAGTATGGCAGTATTGACAAAGTAGGCGAGTTCAACTGTGTCTAACCTCTGATCTAGAAAAACATCATTGAGTAAATCATTACAAATAGGGTTGTGAAACAACACATCACTCTTAAACTGTGCCTTTCAAAGTTTTTATGAATATTATCTTATCCTTTTACCACACCCTTAAGAATTAGGCATGGAGCAGAGAATAGAAAGACAAAGTGGTCAAGGTCATGCAGGCTATTTCTCTCCTGGGAGAGAAACTCAGAGCTAATCCAGGGAGTTGGAAATCCAAGTGTTTCTCTTCTACAGCCCTTCCTTCCTTTTTACTAGTTCCTGGGATCTTACTACTCTTTAGTGGTGGTGAAGTATTTCTGATTGATAAATAATTTACTTACCTATTACAGAGTTCTGTTATTGAGCAGAAGAAACATGAAATCAAACAAGCGATTTCAAAATTTGTGATGAATTATTGTACTTGTAAAGATCTTACATAGTGAGATGTGAAGGACATACCGTGATACCGACTGTAATCGCTGAACTAAAACTTAGTGCTTTCCCTTCAGTTGAGGTGAGTTGAAGGGCTGTAGGACAGAAGCTTGCCCCTCTCTGGTTTACCTCCTTACTGCCTGAGCGTATTCTGAGTCAAGGCAAATGCATATTTAGGCTCTATCAAAGCCTAAGGAAAAAATGGAATTACTAGAAGCAAAGGTAAAGACTAGCTGTTTAAAACTCAGGCAAAACTAGCCAGTTTTTTAAAACTGCACCCATTTTTTTTTTTTTTTTTTTAGAAAACATGAAAAATTGTGATAGAATTAAAAACTCCAGGAAGTTGAGGTTAATTAAAATTTTTAAATCCTCTGAAATTAAAATTCATCTAAACTTAGAGCTTATTGAGAAAATTTCTAGAGAAAAGGTAGGAAGCTTGATAATTTAGAGGTGCAGTCAAAAATGATTTTATTACTACAGTTATAAAGTTAGTTATTATAACAGGGCCATTTACTGACACTTGGACAAAGGTTAGTATTAACGTGAAGGGGTTCTCAGATCCAAGTGAAACTGCTGGTTCACTTACCTTCCAGACCTCTCAGATTCAGAATCCTTTAAACACCTCAACTTAATGTGTACAGACAGAACTCTTCAGACATACATACTCCCAACACTCACCAGCCACCAGCTTCATTGCCTGTATTCCTATCTCACTAAATGATGCTGCCTGAGTCTAAAACCCAGGAAGCATCCTTAATGCTCTTTTTCTCTCCTTTTTTGCTAAGAGAAAACAGAAGAACATAAAATGTGATCCCTGCCTAGTTGCTTACATCTCAAGTAGCTCAAGCAGCTTACATCTGCTTGGAAAGCTAAGACAAAGACAAGTCAACTAAAGACATAAATTATATGATAAATATACATGATTCCTTATGATTGCCAATGTATTTTACAAACCACTGTGGCTTAGGAGTTCAGGAAAAGATACAGTCACTCCAAGTGGAGATGGTTTTGAAATAGCCCAGGATGTAACTGATAAAGAGGACCCTACAGCGTGCCTTGATGATCTGTGGTTCTCCAGTATATTATCCCTGATCCTCTCTTTTTTGCCAGGAAAACACACATACAAATGACCCTTTGTTGATATCTCTCTTTCAAGCAAGGTTGCTATTTGTAATTTTAATCTTTTTATCTCCTGAGCTTCCCACCAGCAATCGCTGTAA
The DNA here is from genome assembly GCF_008692635.1 of Crocuta crocuta. Classification (NCBI taxonomy): domain Eukaryota; kingdom Metazoa; phylum Chordata; class Mammalia; order Carnivora; family Hyaenidae; genus Crocuta; species Crocuta crocuta. The sequence continues at coordinate 2,692,937 of NW_027527853.1, read as the reverse complement.
ATGCTTCTTAAAGTTGGTATAGCCTGTGACTGCCTCTCTGATCCTTTTCTTCAGCACCTCGATGCTATACTGCCATTCCAGGCTAGAGTTCAGTGGGTACTGATAATGTTTTTGCAGTGTGTCTTAGATTTGAAGGCACCTTCCCCTTGCCTTGGTGCTGTGAAATAGATACCTGCCTACCTACCTGTAGTTATCTGTTCTGTCTTTGGGGACTAAACAAGCCTAATTGCCACAGCCACCATTTCAGGGCTAGTTTGATGGCCATTTGGAAGACTTTTTTACATTAGTTGAGGTTAATAAAAATATTGAAGTACTATTATTGAAACATGGGATAGCAGCAGATCCAAGTCTCACAACCATAAAAGTAGATCTCACCTGTGGATTAATTATTACTCAGTTTTTTATTCTGGGTGGACATCACTTTTTTAAAAAGTGCTTTCTCAGTTTCCTACAGAGTACTTTGTCCTCTTGGGTACCTCTTGATTTCATTAATCTCTAAGCATATTTACTTTTGTATTGGTTTTTAATCTTCTTTGTTTGTTTACTTATTTATTCTGAGAGAGGGAGGCGGAGAGAGAGGGAGAGAGAGAGAATCCCAAGCAGGATCCACACTGTCAGCACAGAGCCTGATGCTACATTCAAATTCACGAAACATGATACCCTGACCTGAGATGAAATTCAGAGTTGGTCACTTAACCTGAGCCATCCAGGTACCCATCTAAGCATATTGTTCACCCCAAATACTAAAGCCTACTTCCAGAGCACAACCCTAGGGATGGAGCAGTGTTGAGAAGATTTTCACCCTTTGATGATGGTTGTGCTTGTCAAGTTGAGGAGAACAGTTTATCTCCAGTTTTTCTCTGCAATAAGTTGCCATGACATTTCTTAATCTTTTTTCATAAACCTTGACCAACCCTTTTTACCTTTTTTGTGTGCTGCTAAAATGCACTTAGAGTATATATTTTTATGCATTGAAAAGGCAGCGGTATCCCACTTATTTGTAGTCACCTATCTCAGTAACATCAGAAACACATCCAAAAATAAAAAAAAAAAAACTGAGAAATAAAGGCCTCTGAGCAGTTGAAGTTGTTAGAAAATCCATGTACTTTACTCATAAAACTATTCCTGAGAACTTCATTCTGAGCCTGTTTACTTTTACTTCAAGGACCAGTCTAGCTCTTGGGACAGGGTTCCTCTGCTGGCAGGCAGAGCACTCCTGACCATAAAAGTAGGGCTTCTGGCCACAGCTACTATCTGGAAGCCAGTAAAAAGGAAGATGTTAATAACACAGATTGCCAGCGTGACTTTTTTGTAGTAAGGCAGTCAGATTTACTTAATTGAGTAGCCCCCAAAGCTATCAAGGCATTTTAGTTCAGTATAATAAAAGTAATGGCTAAACTTTAATAATAGTGCACATGATAACAACCCTGAGTCATTAAGAAAGAACAAATTGTGTTCAGAGGAGGATATAATTTTTAAAAGACTTCTTCTATCAAAAATATTTTAAAAATTTTAAGTGGTACTTGACGTATAAACTTTATGGAGAAAATTCACTCTAGGTTGTAAGAAAGCATTAATGCACATCTCTGAGTTATTAAAGTATGTTTACTGTGACTAGCTGACAGCAAAGGTAACTGATGACTTGGTCGTTTTTCCTTTGCGCTGGTCCTAAGTGCAAGAGGGGGCACGTGCTCTATTAAGACTAAAACTGGTTGTTTTGGCCAAGGTTGCACAACTAGTAAGTGGGAGAATACTCCCCACTGTCTCCCAGTGCTCTATCCTGTGACAACATATTCTGCCATTGGTACCACCTGCTAGACATAGCAGCAGGGTACATCCCAGAAGAGTTCTTCCAGGACCAACGTCTGTGTGAGCTACACAGCGTGCAGCTGCATGAGGAGTGTGTTAAGTTCCTGTGTACATGTCATTGTGTCTGAAAGTTTAAAATGACTTAACCGTCACTGACCCAAGGGTATCACTGGTGTCTCTCCTTTTCTAAATTCAGGAAGGAGATATTTGCCATTCTCATACAGCAGGAGGAGCTTCTTCCCGGTGACCTTTCGATGTTGCCTTTTTGAAACTTTTACTGAAGGACAGTGTATAGGCAGGAAAATGCACATATTATAAGTATACTGCTCAGTGAGGCTCTCTCCCTGTTGCCTTTTGTCTCTTCTTTGTTAGATTTTGGCTCTGTTACCAGCATATAGTTTAAAGTTCACCATCCCCAGGATCACAGTTGGTGGGTTTGAGCCCTGTTTTGGTCTCTGTGCTGACAATTCAGAGCCTGGAGTTTGCTTCAGATTCTGTGTCTTCCTCTCTCTGCCCCTCCCGCACTCAAGTTCGCTCTCTCTCTCTCTGTGTCTCTCTCTCTTTCTCTCTCTCTCAAAAATAAATAAACATTAAAAAAAATTTTAAGTTTACCATCCCCATGCACCTGGTATAATATTTCTGAAAGAATCTTTTTTTCTTGGTTTATTCACAATTCAATGACCAGTTTCAAATTTAAAGTAGGCATCTGCTAAGACATTTTGTAGTCTTTCCAATCTATAGTCTCACGTAGGTCCTTTCAGATGCCCATGACACCACTAACTAAAACTGCTGCCTTGCTAGTTGTGAAAACAAAAACACAGTGGAATCTTTCTTCATGCAGAGTAGTTTAAACAACAGATTTGACTAATAGTTTCTTGATTTTATTCTGTTTTGTATTTAGACATGATGTTTTGGCAACTTTTTTACCACCTGGTCTTAAAAATCTCCCTGAGTACAGAAAGGGTGAGCGCCTGTTCTTTGGTGCTTGGTGTTTTGTGTGTGCTTTCTAACATCTCACAACAGTCCTTTGAAATATCAATCCTGAGTTCCAACTCAGTTTCAGATGAGGAAACCAAGGTTCAGAGAGGTTAAGTAATTTGCCTAAGATCCTGTAGCTAGTAAATGTCAGAGCTAGAAGTAGAATGTGAGTTTTTCATATTCTACAATCTGTGCTCTTTCCATTAAGAGCACACTACTTCAGAGGCCAGAGGGGTGTGAGGAAGGTGAGGAAGGTAGGAGGCCAATGTAGGCTGTCATAGGGTAAGCCCTGCTGGAAAGGCACCTCATGGCTGGGAGATAAAGTCAGAGATTGAAGAAGAGAAGAATTAGCTGGAAGAGACTATCAATAGTCTCAACACCTGTTTGAGTTTGTTAAACTCCCCTCAGTACTTCACCAGTTTCATAGTCAGATAATAGTATCCTGAGGAATTACAGTTCAGAGAGAGAGAGAGATTGAAAAGTTGTATAAAAGTCCAGAAAATTGGAGCACTTCAACTATTTGGGCTTAGTAAAACCCAGACATCCAGAAACAGAGCAGCTCTTGAAAACACTCAGCTGTCTGAGCAGGAAATGGTTTTAGCCTGTCTTGAATCTGGTATCATCCTTGCCCGCCACCCTCCACCGGGTTAAACTCTAGAGTTGTCCTGGATAACTTAGGGAAGTGATTGACAGGGGCTGTCTGAAGTAAAATGACTTCTTGTGGAGTACTGTAAAATGCTCCTTGAAGGCTGAGGAGAACGTAGCAGGTGGGGGCTTGCCACCTCCTTGCAGTGACAGAACCTTACAGTTTACAATGAGATTTCCTATTTCCTTGCTTAGAGCCTAGGAGCCAGCAATTGCTTGTAATTCCATCTTTCAGTGTATCTGAATTGTGAAATTATTGATCTGTATTTCTCATTGTCCTAGAAGGGAACAGAAGGATTCCTGTGTTACTGTTTGCAGAATTTAAATATTTCCAAACCAAGATTTGCAATATAGTGTGTTGAATTTTTGTCAGTGTTGTGGACTTACAAATCAATGATTATTTCACAGGAATACCCAGGCCCAAAACAAAAGTATATGTTGACCTACTGGAGTTAATAATGTGGCCAAAATTTTATTTTCCAAAAAATTCTTTTCAATAGTATTTCTTCTCTATAAGATAAAAATTACTGTGAATGCTCTCTTAAAAAGTATAAACAATGTTACTAAAATTTGAGACTCTAACAGGGCTGGCCTTCTATTTTAATTAGATAAATACCCCTCATTTATGGAATGAAATTTATGTGGGCGCTTAGAAGCAGTTTTAGAGTGTCCGTTCTCTTTACAACATGAGTAACATCTGGTGAATTTCATAGTGTGAAAATGTTCTTTGGAGAATAACCATACTAATTTCTTCTTTCTCTTTGTCTGTCTAGTGAGAAATCAACAGAGGCTATAGCAGTAGATTCTAACAATCAGTCGAAGTCCCCACTGGAGAAGTTTATGGTCAAACTGTGCACCCATCATCAGAAGCAGTTCATTCGTGTTCTGAACGATCTGTACACTGAATCTCAGCCAGGCACCGAGGACGTGCGACCTGATTCAGTAGCAATGGACGCATCCACTTGCAGTGCGGGCTGTGCCCAGCTAGGCACCAAACATAAGGAAAAGGATGCTGTGTGTCTCAATATGAAGTCTCCTACTTCTGTAGATTTGTTCATAGACTCATCGGGCTCTCACAGCCCTCTACGCTTGACAGAACAGGCCCTGAAGGAGTCCCCTCCCGAGACAGAGTCTGTAGATGGAAGAGAGAATGCCTTGAATATTATCCAGAAAGATTCCTCTGAACTACCAACCACTAAACCTAATTCTGGTAGTTCAATGGATAGTTCCACTCTGGGATACCTCACTGCATCGAATTCTTCCTCATTAAACTTCCACCACATCTCTAAAAGCTTGGAGGGGCAAACCACTGGACAGGAGCAAGACACAAATGTGAAAATACACGAGGATGGTAAAGACCATATGCAGAGCTCAGCTTTAGTAGAAAGTCTAATTGCAGTAAAAGGGGCACCTGAGAATAGTGAGGAGAGCAACAGCTGTCTTATTTCTCAAAGAAATTCATTCAAAGCTTTATCAGAAGAGGCTTGGGACTCAGGGTTTACGGGGAACTCACCTAGAACTGCTGACAAAGAGAACGCTTTACTATGTAGCTCAAAGACACCTTTGCGCCAAGAGTTAGAGTCCAGTGAACAAGATTCAAGGCCAAAGCAGGAGAACCATCTTCACTCACTAGGAAGAAATAAGGTGAGTTATCATTTACATCCCAGTGATAAGGGCCAGTTTGATCATTCCAAAGATGGTTGGTTAGCCCCCAGCCCGATGCCCTCTGTACACAAACCATCTAACGGACATTCGCGAACCAAGATGATATCAACCTCCATTAAGACAGCTCGGAAAAGTAAAAGGGCATCAGGGTTGAGGATAAACGATTATGATAACCAATGTGATGTCGTTTATATCAGTCAGCCAATAACAGAATGCCACTTTGAGAATCAAAGATCAATATTATCTTCTCGGAAAACAGCCAGAAAGAGTACTCGAGGATACTTTTTCAATGGTGATTGCTGTGAGCTGCCAACTGTTCGCACACTGGCCAGAAATTTACATGCCCAAGAGAAAGCGAGCTGCTCAACACTGGAGCCAGAGGCAGTGGTCACTCCCAAGGAGACCCTTACACTTCCAGCCCCTGGACCCACCATGGATGTGCAGCATCCCAGAGAGGATGACCACGAAGAACCTAGTAAAGAAATAACCTCCCTCAAGGAAGGAAACAGAGATGCTTCCTCTGAAAAGGAATCTCAAGAGCCTGAGGTTTGCCCCATGACAAATAAACCAAATCTGAGCAGCTCTCCTAGGTCACAGGAAATGACAGCCTCCAGCCTGGCATTGTCTCTCCCTGTTCACCTTCCTGAAGAGGACACACCAGAAAGCAGCTCCATGGTCTCAACTCCTATGGCAAGTGGGATGGCTTCCCCTGAACGAGACCAGCAACCAGTCGAACTGCTAGAAATCAAGGAGGGGACTGTCCCCCAAGACTGTCACCTGGTTTCCTCTCTTGAGAGCATTTCTGAGGGAGGCAGTGAAGATGTTGTTTCTAGGCTTCATTCTTCTCCTGAAACAGTCAGTAGAGAGGAAGGTCCTCCATGCTCAGAAAGTCAGAGTCCCCCAGTGAGCTTGGAGCCTCCTCTGAGCCTGGGAAACACTGAAGACAACCAAAGCATCAGTCCTGAGGCTGAGACTGAAGACACTCAGGAGCTAGATACTGACCCACTCATGAAGGAAAGCAGCACTTTGACTAATGAAAACCCCAATGAAATTGAGGAAAGTGAGACAGCAGGTGGTACAGGAAAATTAGAGGGACAGAGTAGTGATGCAAAACATTTTTCAGAAGAAGATATGTGTGATCAAAACATTGACTCACCCGAAGAGAATTTGGACAAGAAGAAAAAAGGTAAAAAACTCCCTGAGGCCTCTGACAGGTGCCTAAGAAGTCAGCTTTCAGATCCTTCCTCTGCTGATAGGTGTCTAAGAAGTCAAAGTTCAGATTCCTCCTCTGCTATTCCTGAGATCAAGGTTTCCAAAAATCCTGGTATGAAACATTCTAAAAAAGAGGGGTGCCCTGGTGAGACACCACCCGAGGGCCTTCTGGCTGACAGCTTCCATGCAAAAGCTCCGGAGGACACTAAAAACCCAGATGTTGATGAAAACCCCCCTGAGAAAGATGTGGAGCAGGAGGGCAAAGAAGGTGGGGTCATCACCAGGCAGACTTTTAAAAACATGCTGGTAAAAGAAGTCAAAGAGGAAGAAGGAGGTATTTTCCCCAGCAGTGATCCCATAACCACAGTAGGCCAGCCCCTGCCTGGAGAAAGACTGGAAATCTATGTTCAGTCTAAGTTAGGTGAGAAAATTGCTCATGCTCCCTCAGAAAGTGTTCCTTGTACTTCCCCAGAACAATCAAAAGAGAAGCCGGAACCAATTCCTGTACACGATACAGAGGAGGTTGTGAATGAGGTTGGTGGTGCAAATACCCAGCATAAAGGTGACGAGAGCCGTGCACCGTCCAGTGCACTTGGCTTGTCAAGTAGTGGAAGTGGTGACACGGCCAGTCCCCCACAGTGGGCCCCGAGGCTTACAAGACTGACCTCTTCAACCTACAATCTAAGACATGCTCATTCTCTGGACTCCTCGGATACTGCAAAAGTGACTTCAGAAAAAGAAGCAGCACAGGGAAACCCAAAGCCAAAGGAAAATGGGGCTTCAGAGAATGGAGATCCCTTAGACGAGGATGGTGTGGACACGGTGGTGGATGACCAGCCGAAGTTTGTGGAATGGTGCGCAGAGGAAGAGAACCAAGAGCTCATTGCCAACTTCAATGCCCAGTACATGAGAGTCCAGAAAGGCTGGATCCAGCTGGAGAAGGAAGCCCAGCCAACGCCAAGATCAAGGAATAAGTCAGATAAACTGAAGGAGATTTGGAAAAGCAAAAAAAGGTCGCGGAAATGTAGGGGCTCGTTGGAGGTTCAAAAGTTTTCTCCTGTTCAGATGCTGTTTATGACAAACTTTAAATTATCCAATGTTTGCAAATGGTTCTTAGAGACAACTGAAACCCGGTCTCTGGTGATCGTGAAGAAGCTCAATACTCGTCTTCCGGGAGACATCCCCCCTGTCAAGCATCCTCTTCAGAAGTACTCTCCTTCCAGCCTGTACCCCAGCTCACTACAGGCCGAGCGCTTGAAAAAACACCTGAAGAAATTTCCTGGAGCTACTCCTGCCAGGAACAATTGGAAAACACAGAAGCTCTGGGCTAAATTTCGAGAGAATCCTGACCAAGTGGAGCCAGAGGACGGCAGTGATGTCAGCCTTAGTCCCAATTCTGAAGACAGCGTAGAGGAAGTCAAGGAAGCTAGAAATAGCCATCCTCCCACAAACTCCCCTACCCCAGCCAGTACTCGGATCCTCAGAAAATACTCCAATATTCGAGGAAAGCTCAGAGCCCAGCAATGTTTGATCAAGAACGAGAAAATGGAGAGCCCATGTGGACAGGCTGTGGAGAGTAAACCGAGTTGTAAGAGTGTATGCATCAACCCTCTGATGTCCCCCAAGCTTGCCCTGCAAGTGGATGCAGATGGGTTTCCCATTAAGCCCAAGAGCACTGATGGAATGAAGGGAAGGAAAGGGAAGCAGATATCTGAAATCTTGCCAAAAGCAGAAGTGCAGAATAAACGCAAGAGGACAGAAGGTGGCAGCGCTCAGGACAGGAAGGACAAGGGACCTGCGGTGAAAGCCAGCAAAGAAAAACATAGTGATGGATCCACCAAAACCCCTGCTGCCAAGAAGCCAGCTGCAAGGGACAGAATCGTCCAACTACCCAAAAAGACATCCTTGAAAGAGAATAAAGTGAAGATCCCCAAAAAGTCCCCTGGGAAGAACTGCCCTCCCTCTAGGAGGGAAAAAGAAAATACAAACAAAAGACCCAGCCAGCCAGCCACCTCGGAGACAGTTATGAAACCTGCAAAGCATAAGGGGGCAGGTGAATCCTCTTCAAGGCCACAGAAAGCCACCAGCAGGAAGCAGAGCAGTGGAAAGGCTCGGGCCAGACCCTTGACGAAAACCCCAGAGAGCAGTGTGGCCCAGAGAAAGCGAAAGCTGAAGGCAAAGCTGGACTCTTCCCACGGCAAACGGAGACGGCTGGATGCAAAGTGACCGCAAGGCTGGTAGCCCAGAGTTAAACTGTCCTACAGAAGTAACCCTTCGTTTTGCATTAACTAAACCTGCTTTTATAAGCTTATCCAGCCTTTCAAATCTGCAGTTAATGGAGAACACCACAATTTAAGATTTCAAAAAATGCATCTCAGATGGAGAAGGGAACTTGCAGAGTCTTTCTCTGAGGCTGAGTAAGGGAAGTTATATATTATATTCTGGTTGTTCCTTGGGTTTTAAACTTGGAACCAAGCAGTTTTAGTTTTTAAAAGTACAGTGCCTTATTTATCCTTTTTGTTTTTAAATTTACAAAAGCTAAAAAGCTGATCTATGTGATTAAAGGCTTGTATTTTATACTTGATGCACAAGCACTTGTACTGTAGCCGAGAAGACCACCATCATGCACATAAAAGTAGCTTTTCAGCAGCCACCCTGTGGTGTCTGTACCTGAACAGACACTCCTCTTTGCAAACCCTAGCAGTGAACTTCCCTCTCTGTCTTGTTTGTTTGTTTAAATGATATTCGAAAGCTAAACCAAATCACTTTTATGGTATGTAGAGAAGGCAGAGGGAATTTATTATTATTATAAAAGATGAATATTTCTGTTACCCTTTTTAAAAAAATCCTGTTCATTATTGGTCACTCCTCTCACTTTTGATCCTGTGTCATTTGAGAAGATATATTCTAAACTATATGCCCATGGGACAGAAGATGTGTCACATGGTGTTAATATTGGGTTATGACCTCTAAAAATTGTTTAGATCCCCCAGGTGATTCGCATTACTGATTCTTGCCATCATTTTAACTTTTGGCCTTGCAAGCTTGCTAGCGCTCTAACGAGGTTGTCATCCAACTTTGGGGGGAAAAAATGTAGGATTTTTTTTTCATCTTGTAACTGTAACTTGACAATTAGCCTAAGAGTGACTGTTCTAATATTCTTTCTTACCCTGAATACTTCCATATTCAAAGAAAGCCAGGTTGTTATTTCTAGTAATAGAAAAGTTTAAGAGTTTGTGCATGTGCATTTGCCTGTGGCTGTTAGCCATAGGTGTCTCCCAGCCCCAGTTGTGCAGTAAAATTCTTTGTCGCCACGCAGTGTGCTGGGGCGTTCACGAGCTGGTAAATTGNTGTGGCTGTTAGCCATAGGTGTCTCCCAGCCCCAGTTGTGCAGTAAAATTCTTTGTCGCCATGGGGCGTTCACGAGCTGGTAAATTAGCACAGGCCGGATGGTTTAAATATGGCCCAGGGTCTCTGTGAGAGAGTTTGGCAAGAGACTCAGAAAGGTCTAAACAGCAGAGTTATGTAAAGGTCAGAGCAAGTTTGCTGTTGGAGGAAGCAGCCCCGTCTCAGTGGGCCCGCCCCGCCCCTCCCACATGGAGCTGACGTCCAGTTGGTGCGTTCCCATGTGAATGTACGTGTTTAGAGCAGGTGTTAGCATTCTAGTTGGTTAGCACCATACTGGTAGGTAATGCTTGTAGTGTTACTCCTGCCTCTGTCATGTCAGGCTCTGTTCCATGGCTCAGAATTGAGAGCTGCGGGGTCTGTAACTAATGTTGTTTGCCTTTCCCGAGTGACGCCTAAGGTGGTTGCATTGGCTTTACCTTGATGCCTATAACGTTGCTCCATTATAACACAGTGTGAATTCCACATTTCCACTGCGCCACTCCACAAAAAAAGCTTGGTTGTTCAAGCTTCAACCAGCTTCTCTAACATGCTCCGTCACAGAAGTAGGCTTGTGTGGACAGGTGCCACTCTGTCCGTTTTACTCAAGGTTTTCCATTTAGATTGTTCAGATCTGTTTAGTCCATTCAGATCTGGATGGACTTTTTTCATGTATAGTTCAGCCAAATCACGATAAAACAGGCCTTCTACCTATTCTGTGAAAAGTTTGCTCTATATAATGAAAACTTCTGATGACTGGATAGGACTGGAGAAAAGCATGTGATTCATGGGAAATTGAAAATTGCATTGAATTTCATAGATAAGGAAGCTTACTATCTTCAATGAAGCCTTGACTTTTTTTTTTTCCTCCAGTGTCTCCTCTATCCCATGAGTCTCTTTTTTCTTTTTAATATCTTTGACTTTGGCCATTCAAGAGCTACCTATATTAATGAAACTGCTGAGTGTGTATGTTGGCAGCCCTTTCTCAGCATTAAGTTGCACAGAAGCATTAGTATGTTTTGAGTAGGTTTGGTTAATCTTTTAAAAGTGGTTTTAAAGTTTAAAAAAATATTTTCATATAGTCGTCACTGGATACTGTTTTTGTGGTGACTTAACCAGCTGAGGTCTGCCGATGTTCGCTGCACATAGACTGCCTTGTAGCGGGGCTCAGATTAATTTAGGGAGAGGTGTGGGGCAGTGTAAGTGGGTGGGACTCCTCCAGTTTCGGGTTTATAATTCATTCCATTACTTTTCTAAGTGCTTTTTCATTTTAAAAAGCTTACTTCAAAATAATGGCTTTTTCTCCCATCTTAGGCAGCCTTTGAGAAAAGGTATGCATGTGTATGCATTTTTTTATACCCTGCAGTGGATCATCTTTAAAATCAACTTACACTTTATAGTAGTAGCTGCATTTAAATAGCCTGGGATTCTACGTAATTAGAACACTTAAAAGTTTAGAATTATTTTTATATTTGTTGAATCTCATTTTTGCTGATTCAGTTAATTTTGCTAATAAGAAAAAGGAAACAAACAAACAAACTTGAGGGCTGGCTCTGGAACGCCCTTTTACACTTACAGCCAATGCTGGCAAACCTGTCTCCTAGACACCTCCGAGCCAGACTTGGAATTAACTCAAGTACCCCCTTGTTTTCCCTGTCTCGCAAAGACCTCCCTTTTAAAGCCATCTTCAGAGTATGGCTTGCCACCCACCAGATGCAGAGGCAATCTGTCCGACATTCCAGATTCCAAATTAAGAAAAAAGGAAATTCTGCTCCTGGGCCTATACTCAGTGAAGTGACTGTCCCAGTGTTGGAGCTGAAGTTGATGACCAGAGAATGCTGGTATTACCTCTGAACTTCTGGGAGAGCTGCAGGATGCCTGGGAAGCAAGGACTGAAGCTCTACCATGGCTCCCCAGGGCTGGGCCCTCTTCAGGTGACCCATTTTCTGTCCCCTGTTTTCTAGCCCCTCAGCCTCCCTGGACTTGGGAGGACAGCATGGAGACTGCTCCCCAGTCAGGGTCCAGAGCCTCCCTCACAGCACTCCCTCAGACACACAGCAGTCTTGCAGCACAGCAGGAAGGCAACGAACATTTATTCTGCTCTTAAGGCTTCCTGCATTGGAATGTCTGTCACTAGTGTGTTTGTATCTGCAATTGCTAGTCCCTTAGGCTGGTTCTGTTGCATCTGTATTTCAGTAAAGATTTCTACACAAGCCTTATCTAAAAACAATAACCTTGGGCTGTGGGTTTCATCCTTGCACTAGTATGGCTAGGAGGGGCGCAGGTCATCGACTCTTCACAGGTGTGCTGCTTCTGAGGGGCTCCTCTGTGCATCACACGCTGTTCAGATAGGACATCGGTGAAACACACCACTTCAAGACAGTTGTTCTGAGCCGAGGTTTGATCTCTTTCCTGCCTTGTGGTGGATTCGTGGTGAGAGCTGAGGCTGTCGCTCTCCTCTGTGGGCAGCCTTCCTGCTGATTGAAGGACCTAAGAGCTAAGTAGGAAAGGACAGCATGCTACATGATGCAGTTTGGAGATGGTGTAAGTACCACCATCAGCAAGGCTGGTGGCTTGTCACTGCACCAGGGGCTGTATTGGAATCTCCCAGGGTGCCAGGCCAGGGAGCCACACCCGTTCCTGTTGGTTTTCTGTCAGCCCACACAGGCTGTCTTTTGGCTTACAGAGGATCAAGGGTCTGCAGGATATGGGCTGGTCACTCTTTTGTAAATAAAAGTTTATTGGAACCTAGCCATGCCCATTTGTTTGTGTATTTTCCTCGGCTGCTTTCCAGCAGAGCATCGTATCTACAACAGAGACCAAGGGCCTGCAAAGCCTAAAAGATTTACGTCTGGACCTTTCAGAAAAAGTTTGTTGACCCTCCTTCCTTAAGAAAATAATCCTTCCTCAGTAACAAATTTTGCCTGATTTATCTCCTCCTTTTTCCTCCCCACCTCCCTGTCCTCTTCTTTTCTTCTCTTCCCCCCTTATCTTCCCTCAGTTTTGTTCTTCCTTTTACACTTCTTTATTTCTTCTTGCTACAGAAGAGACACGGTATATTGCTCTAGCACACTGATGGCCACCTGCCGACTCGTGAGCTGCTGCAGCCTCACACCTCCCTTCTTAGAACTGCCTGTCACTGCAGCCGGTGCGAGGCCACCTTTAGCCTCGAATGTCAGACCCCGTGAGCAAGCAGGGCTTCAGAGTTCTAAGTGTGGCCTGGGCTCTCATTTCACTGGGTCTTTATTGTAGACCTGACTCCAGCCTCACTTCTTGTTTGTCCCTAAGGTAAGCCAAGATGTGGTTTTTCTCAAAATTAGTTGAAAATACTTTGGTTGGATGCTCCATTTTCTGACCCTCACATTTAGGTACGGAAAAAGCCTTTTCACAGAAGGCAAAACAAAGTCCAGTCACTAACCCAAAGTATTTATTATATAATATTTTGGGCCAGCTTCTAGGAAAATAAAAACATATCAGCACTGATATTGTTTTGGTCATATACTCTCCTTTCAAAATAATTCTATTAAAGGCAAGCCAGCAAATGAAAAATAGGGGCTTTGAATGTGCTTTTAGGCAAGAATAGAAAATTAGGGCATATTACAACCTGAGTGTGACTGAGAAGTTGTGGATTCTATCTTTGGGTTGAATCCAGTCAGCTTCCAAGCTGTTGGTCTTCCCTGTCCCCCAGAACTCAAAGATAAGCTTCCATACTGGGGGTTTTTTCCAAGGAAAGTTGTATGCCATGCCAGTGAAAAAATTTAAGTCAATGGCCCCAGAACAGTGACTATTTCAATTATTTTGAAACAGATAGTTACCAGTTTGACTTCTCAGCCATTAATTGTTGTCTTCTTACTGCTTGATATCCACTGAAATCCTGGAAATTTTCTTGTAGATCACATTGGCAAGGCAGTCCTCACACACCCCCACCCCCCACTCCCCAGCAGTAAGTATTCTTCCCCGGGCTTGCTCCCAAATTCTTTTTCAGGGAAAAAATGAAAATAAAAGATTATTGCATTTAAAACAAGCAGAATTATGGAAAGCCTTTTGAGGCAACGTTCAGTTCATTCCATGAAATGTCAGAACAGACTGCTTGTTCCTAGTGGACAGATTGGAAGACTTGAAGGTCTGACCTCTTTCCCTTAGAGATAATAAGTCACACTCAGGCAGAAACACAGAGCTCTCTGATGACACTTCTGACGTAGGCATTTGCCGTGTCATGCTGGGCACCCGGAGAAGCGCCCAGGGCACTTCTGCAGAGGGTATGCTTGCTCCTGCATGCTCTTGGGATTGAGCCAAAGCTGATCATTTCCTTCCATTACCTCCTGTCTGTCTAATCTTTCTTTTCCCAGAGCTCCGGTGCTGTTTGCTCGGTGCTTAGGAGACACCCGTAGCTTCATAGCTTCGTGTTTCAGGGCGGGTGTGGTGTAGTTAGGCCCACCTGGCAAGTACTGTGATGCTCAGAGGCTTTCTCAGAGGCGTGAGACCACCCCACCCAATGCAAGGTGGTCAGTAGGCAAGGGACGTGAAGGTACAGACTGCCCATAAAACAATAGCAACACTGACACAGGTGCTCGTGGTTTTATAGTATGCCAGAGGTTGGGGGAATGCATTTTACCTTTTATTTTTTAAAGGATTATATTAAAAAAAAAAAAAGAACAGAGACCAGATGTAGCAGACACAGCCTAAAATATAAAATATTCACCACCTGGCTCTTTACAAAAAGGCTTACTGCCCCCTTGCAGTATGTCATTCAGGATCAGTTATGAGGACAGCTGGGCACAAGCAGTTTTCTCATGTAAGCTAGCACTGCACCATGTCCTTCCTTTTCGCCTGTTCGTCTCGGCACACAGCTGCTGTTGCACATTATTTCCGAGCAGTGCCTGTGCACTAAAGAAGAAAATATTCCCCTTCATTGATTGAATATTTGTTGAATCGGGATCTGATCTGCTAGGATAAGTAGTTAAAACGAGAAGTGTGAAGTCTTCTACATTTTCCTCTGTGGCAGTGCTCCCCACAAAGACTTGGTAATGAACCTGAAGCCCAGAACAGCGCCTCCCCTGGCCGGCACAGGCATGCCTCTTTCACCCTCTAGAGCCCTCCTCCTCCTTTGTCTGGTACAGTATGTTTGCCAGCTCACTCCCCAAGCTCTGGTCACTGCTTGTGAACCTGAACGCTGGCCCGAGCCTGTCTGAACTCGAGTCCAGCCCGCTCGCTCCCCACCCTCATGAACACCAGCATGTTGATGGCCCCTTGTTGGCACACCAGCAGCTGTAGCCTGAAGTTCCGGGCTCTCTGGCCTGGCTCACCTCATCCTGAGGAGCCGTCCTTGGACCCTCCCCTCTTCCCTCTTCTGCTTGTGCCATCCAGCCCCCTTCTAGGAGGGCTCTTCTCCGGGACAGTCCCACACCTCCCGAGCACGTCACTGAGCACAAACGTGTCATACTAGACGCATCTTTCTCTTCTTCGTAACTCTTAATTTACCTTCTAGAATTTAGCCACTGAGTCCAAATACTCTTCCATTTATCAGCTTTTCCAACCCACTTGTTTTCTATAATCTGCACCTCCTGCTGGCTTGCAGCTGAAGCTATAGTGTTTAGGAGGTAGTTGGTGGGAGAGACGCCATACAAACGAGATTTGCATAATCTTGTATGTTTATACCACAGGTAGGGATTTGTTTTAGAGCTACTGTATCTTAAGGGAATTAGTTTCACCAGTGTTCTGGGAGACTATGTGTTCCTGACTATGATTTCAAATACACGATATAATACACAGTTATATACACCACTGTGGAATTTATTTCACTGTGTAAATAGTGATATATTCCTGTTCAAATGCTTCTGTAGAAAGTATTTATTTTAACAACAAAAAATTAACTGTTGAAAGGGCTTTCCAAAAAGTGTTCTTTCTAGCCACCCATCCTCCCCAGTTACCTTGCTCATCCGTCAAACCCCCAAACACAGTGAAGGCAGAAGGGTGCCGCCTCGAAACCCTCACTCTGTTTGGGCAGATGCGGTGTGGGTTGGGAATCTGAGCGCTTCCCCCCACTGTCCTCCCATCGTCCCAGAACAAAGTGAGTCTCGCACAATTGGTGTGGCTGTGCCAGCCGTGGCATCGGGGCTTGCCCCAGGCAGCCCACTTTGTGCATACACAACTGATACCTTCCAAATGTCCTCTCAACACCCTGTGCAGGGAAATGAGCCTTAGTCGTAACCCCAAGGAACTCCAAACCCATACCTGTGGGAATATGGAGAAACCACTGGTTGCCTCAAGAAAGCATTAAGATATATTTTTAGTCTTTCTCATGTTTGTGAAAGACACACCTATTCTCATTCATTAACCACGGGAGACAAGCATGTTTCCTTGCGCACCTTGACAGTACTCTTGAGCGCCTCAGCGCTCCTCCTCCTCCTCCTCCTCCTCCTCACCGTCCTCCTTCCCCCTCCCCCTCCCCCTTTTCCCTCTCAGCAAGCATCTGTGCAGATGTGGGCCAGCCCCACCTGTAATCCATGGTTACAGGATGAGACCATCTGCTCTTAAGATGTGTGCAGCTTTACCTCTCAGGAGTCTTGGTCTGCAATTCAGAGCACCCCTAGATTTAACGGAACTGATGCTTTATGATGGTGTTCCTCTTCTCTGTGCCCAATTCCTGGGCACCTCTGTGTGAGCCGTGACTCTCATTCTCCACAGCTGGCTGGACTGAGAACCTCGGCTCCAAGACCGCAGAGAGCTTGGGACCGGACACACGGTGGGTGGGGGTGGGGGGAGGTCAGCATCCACTTGAACCATGATTTGCATATTTTCTTATGGCCTCCCTTTGTCTTTTCTAACAAACGAGGAGGACACTTGAATAGCAATGCTGGAGAATGTTTTTTCTAAGATACTATTTGTAAGCAAATCTGATTTTAAGGTGAAATGTGAATGGGTAACTAGGTGCCAGGGAATTTAGCACTGAACTAGACCGTCAAAACTTTTTTAACCTTTGCAGGAGGAAATAAATTTTGCTCTCATCTAATGTTCACAAGAAGTAATGTTGTAAATAGTTTTTTAAAAATATTTATTACATGTGCTGTATACAGATTCATGTTCTGAGTGATGTTGGTTTGCATTGTAGTATTGTAGAAGACTATATTTTGAGCAGTGGACTTCCTTTCATAACACAGTTCACACATGGAGAAAGAACAAAAACCAGCAGGTTGAGAGCTGTTTGGGGCATTTGATCTGTAACGCTACATCCAATCCAAGCTTTAATTGCCCCCTCTTCTCATCTGGTTATGTTATATATTATATATATATATACATATGTATGATAAACTGGTCAGTTCCCAGATCTGCAGAGCAGATTTCCAGGTGTTCTTTCTGATGTGTTGCCCATAAGCAATAAGACCCTAGGTAATAACATTTATTCTGGGCTCTGCGTTGGCCCTTGTCTCAGAGGATAGGGTGGGGGTAGAACAGCTCTTGCTAAGACCTCTTGCCTTTGCCGGAGAGGTGGCTGTACTTGAATTTTTGCTTCTGTTTGTCTGCACGCTTCTTCATGTCCTACAACTCTAGCAATGGATGAGAAATCTGCCAGCACCAGACACATCAAAAATTGGGCATAGAGATTGAAAACTAATCCATTTTCCATGGATTTATAGGGCTTCCAGAATCTAGTTGAGGCCAAGCTCATTTGGCTGTAAACAGAAGAACTTTTTATGTTACACAATTAAATTGACAGTAAAAGCCCTTTGAGTCTATCTGCCGAACCTTCAAAAGCTCAGCCCATTGCCTGTGATCCTCCTCTGTGCCTGGGTTTGAAATGTCTGGGGTTAAACATTTAGATCCTTTAGATCGGAGCATGGAAGGCAGTCCTTCCTCCACGTCTCCCAGCGTGTCCAGTTCAACAGGTTTCTAAGCTGTTTAGCAGCCTCTCCTTGTGACCGTCCTAAACTTTATGAAAAATACCCCACACCCGAATAACCATTAATAGAATAATGTAGTTTTTTAGGCTTTTGGAATATGTCTTCTCTTTTATATTTATGACGGTGTTTGGAATTTTTCACTAGTGTTTTTTTAGATTGAAGTGGGTGCGTTAGGATAAAACTTTCCACTGCTGAGCCTGAAAGCAAGCAAGAGGAAAGAAACTGACCTATATTGTGTCATTGGGAAGGTGGCTACTGTGGTGGGAGGGCGGGGAGGGGGCGTCGTAGATTATGTGCGAGTAAAATAGAACTCTGGCCTGAGGCTCCCCGCGTGTTATTACCTTGTAATAAATAATCCCCTTATTAGCCTCACTTAATCTCAATAGAAGCCTGCTGTTTACCCTCAGGGAACAAGTAGTTTTCAAAATTGAGCTCCTCCAAGGTCATTGGCCAGTGCCTGTGTACGGGCAATGGTCGTCTTTGTGAACTCATGGCATTATTTTCCCATATGCATTATGGTAGTAAGAAATCCAACCCCAACCTGTATGAAAAGCACAGCCCAGGGTCCTACTTTAGGCTAGAGTTCATGCCTTTCAGGGGCCAGGGGGCCAGAGGAGGCCCATGCAATTTAACTGAAGCTCAGGTGCCGTGTTGGGTTTTTATTCTTTTTAGGCCACGACCCTTCCGAATGAGATTGGGGCAGGGGCTGCTGATCCGGCTATGGATCCAGGGAGCTCTAAGATGAATCTCTACAGTTCCTTTAAGGTCTTTCTGGTTCCTCCCCATGTTGTCATTGCCGAGGTCAATCTCGTAGTTGTTCAGATGTGCTCCTTTTTGCGGTCTTGTGAGTCTTAGCCAGTGATCCAGATGCCCAAGGAGAGAGTCTCTGGACTCTCGGTACCAAGTGTGTGCTCCTAACCTGTGTGCAGGTGGTCTTTCCAAAAGCAGTGAATTGAGAAATTCTGCAAGTGTTAATCTGGATGATAGATGTTTATCTCTTGGGCCTGGATTTCCACTGTGTTAGTGAGTATAGGAAAATACTGTGTCTTTAATGGATGAAAATTCAATGTATGCTGTGAATTTGTTGGTTTGAAACATTGAAAAATTTTCATTAGACAATGTTTACATACCTCACCTGAAGAACCTTTGAGAGTGTATATATGAAATTTAAAAATATATTAAGTTGCTTTAAAACAATATGTATAGCTATAAAAGTTGGAGTTATTTTAACTTTGAATATGTACCAAGTCTCTTAAATATTGAAATCTTGTGGATTTTTGTGCTTCTGTGTTTTACTTTCCTATTAGGCCATGTAGGAAACTGTGTTCTTGTTATTGGTAAAGGGGCCCTCACTGAAATCCAAGCTTGGAAGGATTTCCTTTGTTGTTTCAGATTTTCTTGTTTGGTTTTGAGGGATGGGGTGTGGAGCTAGAAGGTGTGTGGGAGGGATTTCTCTAACATTGACATCTATTCCATGAGCTTTTTCTAGGCGCTTATTTTATTGCAGCGTATTAAACTTCTTTGATATTAAAGCGTGTTTGTGTAGTTACTGCACAGGGAACCGAATGCACTGAAGCCCAGTATTCAACTTATAGCCAATGCAAAGTTGAAAAGTTGCCAGAAGTATACTTCTAACACTTTTGCCTCAACCACGGTGTTGGGACGTACGGGAACGTTGTCTGGTAGATCTGGGGCCATTTTGTGAGGTAGGCCTAACTTCAGGTAAAAGAAAACACAGTGGATGAATCCTTGGAATTCCCGTGATGGAGTTGGAAAGGTGCCAGTGTTTCACCTGAGGAGCTGTAAACCAGGTAAGCCACTGTTAAATAATATACGCTGCTGCTGGGGGTGAGGGAGCTGCCCCGGCTGTCTGTAGCCCGTGTTGGGGAATGGCAGGACGTTGGCAGGAAAGCCTTAGGTTTACTGGCCTCATGACCTGTTTCACTATATTCTTTCAGTTCTGCTCCAAAGGGGTCTATGTAAGGGTCCAGTGGGCCAGTGATTGCTGTGGCCCCGGTTTCCTGAATACATTACATGACAGTGGCCATTGACGTGCAAAACTATATCCAGTGAAAATAACCCTGCAGCTGATAGTTGAGCTACCTCTGTTCATTTGAATTTGGAGAATTTATCTTGTTCCAGATTAGGACTTTTCACTGTTAAAATAGACTTCCTCCCACATTCATCCCATGGGAGGATAACTAGAATATGGTCTGAGAGGTGCAGACTGACTGGCTTGGGGTAAGGGGACATCTCTCAAATTAACCCTGAGAACACCGAGCATAGAGCTGATAGACATGCCTTAGCCCAGTCTCGGGAAAACTGGGCAACCCTAGCTGGAAGCCTGGTCATTCTTTCCGTTGCTTCCACTCCCCAGCCAAGCCCTGCTGTGTTCATTCCTTGGCCAGGGATTTCCTTTTAACTGTTGGAGTCACTACTAACTTTACTTTAACTCAGAGGTTGCAAACTGGTGGCTCACAGTTGTATTTTATTGAGCCCAGTGTTTAAAAAAATTATCTATACACATGAACTGTGAGGGTTTACATAAAATTTGGTTTCTGGCTTCTCTTTTAAAATGATCATGAAGATCTAATAAAGTTAGTGCATGATAAGAATCAGGTGGAGCTCAGTTGATTGGAAAATGTGCAGGGTGCCTGGGTGGCTTAGTCGGTTAAGGGTCTGACTTCAGCTCAGGTCATGATTTCACGGTTTGTGGGTTCGAGCCCCGTGTTGGGCTCTGTGCTGACAGCTCAGAGCCTGGAGCCTGTTTTGGATTCTGTGTCTCTCTCTCTCTCTCTCTCTCTCTCTTTCTCTCAGAAATAAATATTTTTGGGGGCGCCTGGGTGGCTTAGTCGGTTAAGCATCCGACTTTTGCTTAGGTCATGATCTCGCGGTTCGTGGGTTCGAGCCCCGCGTCGGGCTCTGTGCTGACTGCCAGCTCAGAGCCTGGAGCCTGTTTCAGTCTGTGACTCCCTCTCTCTCTGACCCTCCCCTGCTCACGCTGTCTCTCTCTCTCTCTCCTAGAAATAAATAAAAAACATTAAAAAAAATTTAAAAAAAATATTTTTTAAAAATTAAAAAGAAAATGTGCCTTTAAGGTCACCATAAGTCCCTAACTGTCAGCTACCATTTGTCCTTTTTTTCTTTAACGGGAGGGGAAATAGGTCTCTTACCTGCTGCTGTAATATTTGTGCTAACACAAATGATGGGCCAGAAGGGCATGTGCCCACCCACGTAGATAACCTATTGGCCAGGCACTTGAGCTTACAACCCCTTTTTAACCCATTTTCTCTCTCACACCCAGTTCATTACATTTCCTCCCAAATCCCTAATTGCTTTGCAGGCACTGCAGTTGCTGTCACTGCCCACTTTCAAGGTGACCATGTGCTATTAAGGTATGACTTGTGCAGCCATCATCATGATCTCGTGGGAAATCAGTCTGTGATCCTGGCATCAGAGAAGAGCCAGGTGGGTCTTCTGGGTGGTAGGGGCCTTGCCCAGCCTGACTGCCAGGACGTGGCCTCACCTCGATGCTCAGGTCATGCATCCAAAAAAATTCCTAAGAGCAATCTTGCAGTCTGGAATCAGAGTAGAACTACTAGAGAAGTATGTTTGTGCTCCTTCTCCTGAGCCCTGTGAACCATTCTTCTAGCAACAGACAGGTTAACTTTCCAGGACAGTTTGAGAAACCACACTGCTTTCTAATCTGTTGCCCTGATGAACTGAAACCTTCAAAGCCAGGTTCAGTTTGGATGTGGTTCTGTTCACAAAATTTGGGTGACTGCAGATACTTGAAGGGAAATGAGGATAAGGACCCACTGCCCCCCAGATCTCTGTGGGTGCTGTGCTGTGCCAGGCTCTGCCCCTGCACAGATATCCCCGGGGAGCTATGACCAAGCCACTCCCCAGACCTCCCCTTCCTCCTTCAGGAGGAACCAACCTCCTCTGCCACTTCACGAAGACCAGAGAGTTCCAGGGGCAAGTGTCCTATATGTGCTGCATCCGAGAGCCATCTCTGCATGTGGCCAGTGTGCGGGTAGCCCAGAAATCCTCAAACCCTGGGAGTGTGCATGTCAGGAGCCTTGGGCTCATCCTTAGTGCAGAAAAAGAGATCAACAAGGCAGAACCTGAGTGAATCAATGTCATGTTCACATGGAAGACAACAGACAATATCCAACATGTTCTAGAATAATTCTAGGGAAAGGGCAGGTGTGGCTCCCTCACGGGCCTGTTCTAAACCAGTCTCTCTAAAAGAGTGATCCAGACAAGACTACAGAAACCCCTAAACAAAGTGTCACTACTACACAGCATCTGAAAATCAAAACAGGACACCGGATATTGACTTTAACATATAAAAATACTATAACAAAATGAAATACAAATATATATTAGAATCTGTTAAGTATTCTGTATAAAGAGATACTTTCATGGTTAGGCTAACAGCAGGCAAAGAGGAGACGAGTCCAGCCTTTTCCATTTCCTGACACCTTCCCAGGGAGCCCAGGTCACCGTCGCCAGCAGTGCTCTCAAAGCAGCAGCCTCAGGACTTGCCCTGCTTGTGTCCCTTCAGTGCGTGTTTAATGGAGACAGCCGGAGGCGACATCAAAGCGAACGAAGGTCTTTACCAGAGGGGGTGACAAAGTGTGGAGGTGACTAATCAGAGCTGATTTTGCCAGAGCCTTCTCCTGGGTCTAAATGTGAACAGGCGAGATGCGCAGTTCCGTAGCAACTTGCAGGTTGGTGGTTACGCTGAGGAAATGCTGATCGTGGGACACACTGCTCGGCCCCTTGCCGCCCTCACTCTGGTGGTGGATCCCAATCTTGCAGCTCCACTGTGGGTGCGTGTGGGGCCAGGCTGAGATGCGGGGTGTTGTGGAGGGGTGGGTGGGGGCAGCCGTCATGCATCCACAGGTGGAGAGGCTGCTGCTGGCTATGCCCCTCAAGCCCGGAGAGCCACTTATACTCCAGGGCGGTGTCAGAATGGCAGTGGCCAAAGGAAGGTAAGTGTCTCAGGGTCAGTTGGCCCAAATACCCCTCTTCCGCAGAAGAGGTAAGTGCAGCTGCACTTGAGCTTTCCTCCACGTATCAGCACCTGCCTAGTGCTAGAGCTGCTCTCCAGGGTCCCACATGGCCCAGAGACTATGGGTAAGAGAGGGGTGCTGTGCAGTCCTGGGAGGAGCCCCTCGAGGCCCAGGCTGTGTTGCACGGAGGAGGGCACTGTGGCCTTGCTCAGAACCACAAGAAAATAGAGCTGGTCCCTGGCAGGGAGCAGATCCAGCGGTGAAAAGGCCTCTGCAGTTGTGCAGGGTGGGGTCCGTGTCGCAGCACAGGGAGTTCCGGGGCTCGACCTCGCAGGCCAGAGCCCTGGTGTAGGGGGCCTGCAGTCGTGGAGCATGCCAGCCTTCCTCTGCTGTAAGAGACTCCGGCCCTCTACTGCTCAGCGTCGGGCGCTCCCCCCACAGCCCATGGTCACCGAGGGCACAGGC
>NW_027527853.1:2645718-2669835 GCF_008692635.1 Crocuta crocuta | reverse complement strand
TCCCGCCTCAGCCCCACCCAGCATGCCCCCCCCTCCCCGGCCCCTGTCTTCTGTTTGCAGATGGAAGGAGCTGGGAAAGGGACCTGCTCAGGCCCCTCACCCCCTGGGATCTTCTGGGGGCACTCTCCTGGGGAGACATCTGGACAGGAGAGGGGGGCCCTGTCTTCTAGCCAGCTCGCTAGATAGAGATCTTTAAACTCAGAGATAATCTGTGCTTTCATTCTGCACGGAAGAGCAGCAGTTGTAGTCACATGGCCGCATAGTCCGGGACTCTTTAAATACAGAGTCCTTCCTTGCAAGCGCCGAGAGTGAGCAGCTCTAGCCTGGGCCAGTGTCTGTGTTCAGACCCCTCACTTGGCTCAACTCTTCCCCGGCATCCTGGTCAGATCTGTCCATGAGAGAACGCCCACGGTGCCCAGCCCAGTTAGGCACATAAATACTTGATGGGATTCATGAACATGGATCTTCTAGCTCCTCTAGCCTCCCTTCCGGAGCCACAGTGGGAGGGTCTAAATTGCTCATATGTATGTTCGGTCAAACCACCTCCCCATTTGATAGCTGAGGAGACGGAGGACCATGGATGGGGAAGATGGTTGCCCAGAGTGACAGGCAGCAGAGGTCTCCTGGTGCCTGGACCACTGTCCCCTATTGGCCTGCACTGTGAGGGGATCTGGACCCAGTTTCTGTAGGCGGGGAAGCCTCCTAGCTGAGCAGCCTAGCCCACACCCCCTTCCCCCTGGCCAGGGGCTGGCCAGCATCCTGTGGCTGGCCAGGGGCGGGGAAGGCCTAGGGCCAGTGCCCCTTTGGTGGGCGGGGTCTAGAAGTGGTGGTTCTGCTGGAACCAAGAGCCTACCCAGCGCCTGTCCTCTCTGGGGGAATTGCCACCCCAAACAGCCCCAGTGGACGTTTTTGAAGCTACAATGGTCAACTCATAACTTTAGGATTCAGAGGTCTGGTCCTAAGGGACGCACCTCTAGCCCCAGCCTCACATACAATCGAGCAGTGGCTTTAGTGCTCTATCAATCAGCCCAGGAGGCAAGGGTCAGGCCCTTCCCGGCCAGCAGGAGCGGGCCCTTCCTCTCCACAGCCTGGCCTACTGCTGGCAGACGCTGCAAACGGAGTGGAGGTCCTGGCTGGCTGTCCCAGGGGAGGCTTCAGAGTTATCGGCAGGGGACAGGGGGCAAGGGGCTTCTGAGAGGAGTATGGGCCACCGGTGAGAGGGAAAGGCTGGTTTGGGAAGGGGCCAGTCCCTTCTTCAGACCCAGGTAGTAGGCAAGCAGGGGGTGTCACCATTCTGTGCACTTCTTGGCCTGACCTCAAGCACATATTCATTCAACAAATATTTATTAAGCGCCTATTTGTGCAAGGCACTTCCGGAGAGGGTGGCCTGCAGCCCAGGCCACTCCCACCCACCCCCAGCTGCCGGCTGGTCACCCCCCAGGAGATTGGCCTGCACCCACTGCAGACCACCAGGCTCCACTGCAGCCGTGCCCTCTCGCCTGCCTCACCCCTCCCCGTCCAGCCAGGCGCTACACGCAGAGGGCACAGCCACACTTGGTGGGCTTCTCCACCTCCTCGGCAAAAGAGGTCCCGTCGCTGCACTCAAAGGTGAACTTCCTCCGTTTCAGCCGCAGGCCCTGGCAGCAGCCCTGACCCAGGCATGAGCCCCGGCATTCCACCCAAGACAGCGGGCGCGTGGTCTGGCAGATGGCATAGCCCCTCTGGACCTGGTGAAAGTCCCGGACAGGGTCCCCCCGGCACTCGGACTCTGGATAGGACAGACACCAAGAGAAAGCCTCAGGGCACACCCATGGGCCAGCGCTGGCCCCGGGGAGGCTGGGGGAGGCGCGTCCAAGGACCAGGTCCTCTGGGTCCTCTAGCGCTTAGACTCCACCTCTGACCCCACCCGACATGCACATGCACAGGCTTCCTCCTGGGCCCAGGGTCCAGTCAGTAGGAAGAATGTTCTAGCTGCCAGGTAAGTGGGCTCTCTGGAGGAGTGCAAGAGGAGGCTGGAGACTGGGAAGGCAAGAACAATAGAGAAGGAATTTGTGCCAGGAGCAGGGGCCTAGGGGCCCCTGAAGGTGCTTGAGTTCTGGACTTCTCCTGCTTCCCTCTGCGTAGCCTCAGCATTCTCAGTCCCAGCAGAAGCATCCTGGTTACTTGGGCCAGGGAGGGCCTGGGAAAGAGTTCTCAACCCTCAGACTTCCTGCTGCTCCCTGGGGCCCAAGGTGATGGGGCCAAGATGTGGAGATTTGGGCAGGGGCTGTTACCCTGGGCAGTCCCTTCTGTAAGGAGAGACCCCAGCCAGAAGGGGCACTTGCCCTGGATAAGGGGGCTTCAGGGCAAGCTGAACCATTGGTCTGGGGATGGGGCTCAGAGCCCAGAGGGTAGGGGGTACTACAGCCCCACAGCAGCCCAATGTGCGGGGGAGGGGGCACAGGGGATGCCAGGGTTTGGAGGAGGAAAAGTCAAGTCACTAAGGCAAGTTGGGGGGAGGGGCCCTGGAGAGGGCATGTCAGGAGGGGGGGCCCTGACCTTGCTCACACAGCTCGCCCGAAAAGCCAGGGTCACACACACAGTGTGCCCCCTTGGTGGCCAAGGCCTGGCAGTGGCCATGCAGGCACTGCAGGCCCCCGCAGGGGTCTACAGGTGCCCCAGCCTGGTTGCACAGAGCTCCCGAGTACCCATCCTGGCACTGGCAGCTGTAGGAGAGAGCATCGAGGGGCACACATTTCCCGT
Source organism: Crocuta crocuta (assembly GCF_008692635.1). Lineage (NCBI taxonomy): Eukaryota > Metazoa > Chordata > Mammalia > Carnivora > Hyaenidae > Crocuta > Crocuta crocuta. The sequence continues at coordinate 2,667,093 of NW_027527853.1, read as the reverse complement.
GGACACACCTGGAGGGGACAGAGAAAAGGTACTGTGAGAAGAGGCTGGAGCCAATCCAATCCCAGGGTACCCACACCCCCAGCCTTGGCATCAGGGGATGTTCTTCTGTTTCCCAAATTGAAACAAAGGGAGAAAAATGTGATTCTGTAGTCCTAGGGACCTCTTCCAGTTAATAAAAACTGAAAACTAGAAAAACAAAAAAACAAAAAAAACCCTGTGCCAGGCCCCATGTTCCAGTTTGGGGTTTTAAAAATGCAGTCCATGCAGCAGCCCTCAACATGTGGAAAGGAACGGGCAGGGGGTAAGGGCTCCCCGAACCCAGCTCAGGCTCACTTGTGGCCATGGCAGGGGCCGTCAGCCGGCTGGTCACAGTGTAGGCCCCCCCAGCCAGCCTCACAATGGCATACAGGCCCAGGGGTGGCATTGGGCTGGCAGATGCCATGCAGGCAGTAGAGCTTTCGGCAGGGCTCGCAGCCGGGCACCACTCCGGGCTTCATCCGCGTCTTGGTGAAGTCCTGCAGTTCGTTGTTAATGTACAGGTTTCGGATGCAACCGTGGAAACTGGTGCCATTGAGGATCTGCCACAGGCGGAAGGCAGCCGAGTTCACATCCACTGGCATCCCTTGAGTGGGTAGGAAGGAGCAGAGTTGGGCTGAGTCAAGCTCAAACCATGCCTGACTCTCACCGCCCTCGGTCCACTGGGCATCTGCACGGTGTTCCCTCCCACCCTCGGCCTCTGTTTTGCAACCCTGCCAAGATCCTTTGCCACCTTGGAGGGTCCAGACTCCTTTCCCAGGAAAAAAAAGGGAAAGCCGGTTCCCTCAATGACCAGAACGCGGAGGTGCCAGGCCTGGCAGTGGCCAGCTGACAAATGAAGCTCTGGGTGCCTAAAGTCTGTCTGCCCCCACCCAGGACTCCTTCCTGCCCTCTGGGACACCAGGTTTTACCTCCCAGAGACTCCAAAAGCAGCAAAGGACCTGGGCCTGGAACTAATGTGTACGCCACTTTGTCACCTGCTGTTGAGGTCACAGCAGCCCTCTGAGGGAGTAGTAGCTCAACCCCTGAAGTTGTAGGACTAACCAACAGCAGAGCCGGCAGTAGAGCCCGGGGCTCTCTCCTCCACACCTGCCCAAAGTCTCACCAAGACCCTCTGCAGCACTGAGAAAGCCCCATTATTGCAGAAACCTGACTTGTCCGGACCCGGACATGTTGGCGGGTGGCAGGCGGGGGCATTTAGCCTGCAAAGCATGTAAAGCCAGCCAGGAGGTCCCCAGCTAATGCAGACTCCTGCTGGGCGCCTGGGCCTCTCGTAGCAGCTCCAAGACTGAATGCCTGACAAGCCCCTTCTGGCCCAAAGCCAAGAGGAAAAGTGCCCGCTTTGGGAGACAACTGGGAAAGTTCCAGACTCGTGCCAAGGCCAGGCCTCAGACCTAACCTTAGCACCCATCTTTTTTGGTTGGTCTGGGCTTGACAGACAACAGCCTGGGCTCCAGGCTGGGAAGGACAACCCCCAGCAGCTTGAAATCCTCCTGTCATCCAGTGGCCTGGGCACCAGCTCTCCTGGGGAGACTCAGGCCCGAGAGCAACACAGGCCCCACCTGGAGGTTGTCACACATCGCCTGATGGGGAGGCCTGGGGAGAGCCAGCCGCAGCATCTACCTGGGCCCGGTCCTCACCTCCCACGTAGAGGGGGGCCTCGCTGTTGAGTGTGTAGTGTTTGCCAAAGTTGTCCATGGTCATGGGACTGCCTCCATCGATGGAGAGATTCACCATCTGGTCAAAAGTGACCAGCTCAACGGTGTGGAACTGCCCATCGTTGATCGTCTCGGCACTAGAAGAGAGGGGGTGCCCCCACCCCAGGGAGCGGGCTTCAGCTCGGCCCATCCCTGCCTGGGCCCCTTCCCAGAAAGGCCACTGGTCACCAACTGCTTCCCAAGGAGTAACGTCTGTCAGGGAGGAGACTATGGAGAGTCGGTGGCCTGGGGCCTGCCCTCCCCCCCCACACCGCTCCCCTTCTTGGGACTCCCCAGGAAAGCAGAGCAGTTTGGGGCAGGGGTTTCCCAATTATCCCCCCTCCCCTTCTCACTACAGACCCCCCTGGTGAGGAGGAGGTGGGATAGGGAAGGATGGGTTCACTGCTCAGGCCTCGGCCTCCACCTCAGCTCCAAGATGGGCCCAAATACCGTATCTTCCTACAGGGGCAGCCCAGGCTCTGGGGGTCCGGATAACCACCTGCTCTTGGCCCAGGAGACCCTGAGGGAGGACAGTGGGCATGACGAAGCCTTACCTGTAGATGGCAGAGCTGGGGTAGCTGCCCGGGTCGTAGCTGACACGCACATGACCCTGGTACAGCTCCACTGCGATGTGGTCATTGTCCCCATTGTACAGCAGGATCCCGTTGTCCTCTGCTGTGGAGACCTGAGGGGCAAGGGCACTTTCTCTCCCAGCCCACCCCACCCAGCAGTGGCACAGGCAGGAGGGACAGATTTGGGAGAGGGATGCTGCGTGTAGGGCTGTCTTCCCCTGGCTGCCCATCCTCTAGGGGATGTGGACAGAGGCTAGCAGCCCCTGGTCCAAATCTCATCCACCGCCAGGCTGGCCTGGGCCACAGAGAGAAGGCAGGCAGACCAGCTGAGGCCCGGAAGCTATGTGCAAGGAGGGACAGGTAAGAGACCCGAGGACTACCAGCCTGGAGAGGAAAGTCGGATGGGTCCCGGGTAGCCCATTCCGTGGGCCTCTGCGAACCACAGTGAGGACGAGGGGAGGAGGGCTCTGTAACAGCCATGACCACCCAGACCTGGAAGGAGCCACCAGGAGCTAGCGCCTGTCTCTGAAGCTGTGTGAGCAAGAAGCTGGAGTTGCCTTGGCGGGGCGATCCCTCTGTGAAGCCGTAGGAACCCTGATCCTGCTGGGACCCTCTTCCCCATTTTTTCTGTAAAGAGTCTGACTCCCTGGTCTCATCCATAGGCTGGACCCATCACAGCACCCTATGTCGCCGGACTCAGTGGCAGTCCAGGGACGGGAATGTGACTGAAGGCAGGCCATTGCTGGGGACAGCAGGGTAGACCATGCCACTCTGAGGAGGCACCTCAGGCAGGGGCTGGGAGGGGCTGGTGGATTTTACTGAGCAGCTCGGCTAGCTGTGTTCTTACGGTACAGACAGTGTAGGTGGGAAAGGGGGGATAACGTGGGGGAGAGCATGCTGAGCACGCTGGGAGGCTGAAGGGCCCTGCGCGAAAAGAGGACCGAGAGGGGAAAGAAGTGGCGGCGGGGGAAGAGAACGCAGCTGGAGGGAGAGAGAGATGGCCAAAGAGGGGACGCAGACCTCTATCGTGTGACTTGCATGGTCCTCTCCGTCCCCAAGAAATGTTTGGCAAACAGTGCTGTTCAAGTGGGACTCGCTTTTTGCCCTCCAAACGCTGACGTTCTGAGATGAAATGGCAAAATAAGGGCCCCAGGGACAGGTGGCCAAAGACAGAAGCCCAGAAACTCTGACCATGTCCTAACCCCGTGGGGAAACTTTGATGCAGCCTTCAAGGCTGGATTTCAGGAGTAGGAGAGACCGGATGGTGGGAGAGGAACCAGTCACCCATGAGACCACTTCCAGCCCTGCCCTGAGACTGCTTCTGTGACCCAATAACCTTTCCAGATGTGCTTGACACTCATCCCAAAAGTTTCGACTGACACAGGCTCCTCCCAGTTCTGGGCAGGGATGCCGCTTGATGCCCTGGTCTGAGGCCACAGCCCCCGGACTCCCCTCTGTGGCCGGGCACCCCGGGCACGCACCTGCAGTGTGATGTTGGCCCGTGGCCAGTTCTGCAGATCCGTGAACTGCAGGTAGGTGTCCCGATCCACAAAGTTGACACTGAGCAGCTTCTCACACTCGGGGCCCCCAAAACCTGGAAGGCACTGGCACACGGGCCCACTGCCCTGGTCTACACAGTTGGCCCCATTCTGGCACTCAGTGCCTTCGCAGGGGCTTCTGGGGCCAGGTGGTCGGGGAGGAGTCTCACAGAACTGCCCACTAGAGAGGGAAAAGATCCAGGTCAAAGAAGGGGCAAGGCAACATCTTTCTCTACCACAGTCCTGGAGAGAAACTCACCATGTTGGGAAACTGAATCCTTAAAGCAACAGAAGATGCTCCTAATGAACACTCCCCTCCCCCCTCAGAACTACAAGCCAGAAGGATAGAGAAACAGGTGTGGTTCCCAGACCAGCATCACAGGTATCACCTGGGCATTAGTCAGAAAAGGAAAACCTAAATCTGCTCCTTAACAAGATCACATGCACATTAAAGTTTGAGAAGTGCTCACGGCACGTGGAAGTTACATCTGCTAGCAAATTTTACTGTTACCCATTTTACAGAAAACAGACTCAAGCAAAAGAGAGGAGACTCAAATTACTAAAGTAAAGAAATTCAAGAGGTGACATTACTTTTAGCAGGTAGTTCTGACACTCCATACATCCTATAGCTTCAGGATTCACAAGAGCCCAAAGTGGAAACAACTCAAATGCCGGTCAGCGGATGAATGGGTACACAAGTGTGGTCTGTTCATACAGTGGAACACTATTTGGCCACAAAAAGGAATTAAGTTCCAATACCTGCTCCCACATGGATGAACCTCAAAGACCTGATGCTAAGTGAAAGAAGCCAGTCACAAAGGACCACAGAGTGTAGGATTCCATTTGTATGAACTACTCAGGAGAAGGAGCCTTACTGACAGATACTAGATTGGCTGCCTGGAGCGGAGATGGGGGGTGGGGTGACAGATGAGAGGTATGGAGTTTCTTTCTGGAGTAATGAAAACATTCTAAAATTGACGATGGTTAATGTGTGCAAAATTTGGGTAATATAGTACAAGTCACTGAATTATATACTGAAGCTGGGTGAATTAGATCTTAAAACCATAAAAAAAAAAAAAAAAAAAAGACCCAAGCAGAGCATGGAAGGTGGGTGGCCACCCACCCTCAACCTTTCAGAGAAGTTGGGCTGCGAAGGTAAATGACCTTTATGCCAGGACAGGTCTGCAGAGGTTTTGCTGGGCAGGTATGTGGTGGGCACTGGCCGGTAATCTGTACCCACCGCCCCCTCCCTCCACCAGTTTAGAGTCCCTGTACCTATGATCTGAGTAATTAGGGAACTTTCCCAAGGCCACGCAGCTGGGGGTGGCATAGCCATGGTTAAAACCCCAGGATCCAACTTCCAGGCCCTGACCCTGGCTCCCTCCTGCCAGCCCAGCGGGAGGCTAGAAGGCCTCAGGCACCCGGGGCACAGCAGGACGGCTCACCTGTAGCCCTCAGCACAGAGGCAGGAGTAGCTGCTGACGCCATCCACGCACTGGGCCCCGTGCTGGCAGCGGTGGTCCCTGCAGTCATCCTGGTTCTCACTGCAGTTGTTTCCTGTGTAACCTGGGGCACACTCACACCTGGGGGCAGGTGGGGGCGGTCAGGGGACCGTAGGGCCCAGGGGCTGGGTGTATGTGACAGAGAATCTCAAGGCCTGTGCGTCTGTGGGACACTCAGGAGACCCAACAGAGCTCCGGCGAGAAAGATGCCCCCCCAGCCCATCCTGGGACCCTTTTCTAGGATAAGAAGGGAGGCTGTGTGGGCTTCTGGGTGAGGGCAGCTTCCGGGCCGGGAGGATGGACCCCAGGGGCATGAGGAGATGGGGATCCCGTCATGCAGGACTCACCCTGGCCACCAGCAGCGCACCCAAGGCCAGACTTCAGCCCCTCCTCAACCTGCCCAGTTGTCCAGCTGCTCCCCTGCACAAGGCCCTGAATCCTGGGGCTCAGCTAGCCCTCTTCTCCAGCCTCCCCAGCTGCACTGGACCAGCCTCCTGGCCGTCCCCCTGCAGGGCTGGTGCCCCCGCTCAGCCTCGCCCGGCCAGCCCCCAGTCACCTGGGGATCACCCATTTGCCTATCAAACCAGGAGCACACTCCTCCACCTACTTTTCAGCCACAGCCTTTCAAGATGCCCCCGGCCTGTTCCCCCCACATCAGGCCCACCTCTGTGGTCACACTGGTCTCCACTGGCAGCAACCCGCATCCCACCAGCACTTAGCTACCTTCACACCTACTGATTCTGGAACATTCCCCTCTCTCCCTGCCCCAGGACAGCCTGGCCAATACCTCACCTCCTCCAGGAAGCCCCCTAGCTGTCACCAGAGATTTCCTGTTGGAAACTCTTCGAAACTAAACCGCAAACTCCACGGTTCAATCACACAACCTGGCAACCAGCTACCCCTGCCTGGGTGTTTTTACTCATCCCCAGTTTCCAAGCTGTAAGCAACGCCATTCCACCCCAGCGAGTACACGCATGCTCGCACGCCTAAAGCCAATTTCATGCCACAAAACTTCTCCTTACCGTGTAAAGTGGCGTGATGCTCTGGCAGTTTCTCAGTTTTAGTTTTTAATACAAGCCTTGACCCCCACTACTCATCACGCCTCACTACCGGGCCGCAGGCTGCAGTCTGAAAAATGTCTTAGCTGAGCCTCTGCCCACTCGTGTACATTTGCTCTCTCAGTCATTCGGTGACCGGACTGAATACCTGGGCGCAGCAGGGTTACTTCCACCCAACCACAAAGGTGGGACGCTGAGAGACGCGACGCAGCTGCTCTCTGCTCATTTCTCGTGCCGTAAGGGGCTGTCCCAGCCCAAGGTGAGGGACCACGTGCAGTCCTGCTTCATTCCACGCCTGAGGCCCAGCCCCTCTGAGTGGTGGGCACACCCCTTGATCGGCCACAGCTCCTCAGTCTGCCATGCCAACCCCACCCCCCCAGCGGCACCCCACAAGTGCAGCACTGGGCAGCATCTGGATGGGGGTTCCCATGCACCCCTCAACCTCACACTGGACCTCAATAACCCTTGCTTCCTGCCACTGTCCTTGGGTGGCTCCTGCTGGACGGTGGGCTCCCGGAGAGGCTCCACAACCTCCCCCCCCCAACCTGGCCTGAGTGGCTGGGGTTGGAAAGGTTATGTAAGGCCTAAAGCATTACATAACACGTCAGTGGGATCTGGGGGAGCCCCTTAATTACACACATTCACATTACATTTCTGCAGCAAGAAGAGGGACCGTTAAGTAGCCTCGTATCAGCGCAGATCCGGTTTTATTACCAAATACGTTCAGATCAGACCAGATTTTGCTGTCAAACCGGGCTTTTAATTTTCAGAATTTTGGGCATTTTGTCATTGGGGATGAGAAATGGTGGATCTAGAAAGATAATACCATTTATGGAGCACTTATCAGATGTCAGACTTGGAGCTAAGTGCTTCCCACAAATTTGCTTATCTGACCCTTACAAACACCCCAGGAGGAGGCTACTGGGCTGCCCAGTTTGCAGATGAGAAAACAGGCTCAGAGCGGTCAAGGCATCCATTCAGCGTCACGCTGTAAACCCAGTCTGTCTGACCAGAGCTGTGCCCGCCCCCACCCTGAACCCTTGTACAGCCAAGACCAAACCCACTTGACAAAGTAAAGAAATAGAATGGGGAGACCAGAGGGGAGGGGACTTCAAGGCCCATGGCTTTGCCTGGCCCTGGAAATGGGCAACACTCACCTGGGCCCATCTGGAGTACCCACACACTGGGCTCCATGCTGACATGGGTTCAAATCCGGGGAGCAGAAGTCTACCAGCTGCTCACAGGCCCTTCCTGGTGAAAGAATGAGGAGGCAGGAGAGAAGCTGCTCCAATCTCTGCCAGGCAGCTGGCCCAGCAGAAACCTCCCAGACGCTGAGGGAGCACCCCAGCCCTTCCGGCCACAGGAACGGGGCTCAGGGCATGTGCATCCACCTTCCCCTCCCTACAGATGCTGAAATTCCACCACACTTACCCACGTACTGCAGGGGGCACTGGCAGGTGTAGTTGCTCACGCCGTCCACGCAGGTGCCCCCATTGGCACATGTGTGCCCCACACAGTCGTCCGTGTTCACCTCACAGGTTGGTCCTTCAAAGCCGGTGGGACAGGAACACCTGAGGTGGGCAGGGCCAGGACAGCAGCCTTCCTGAGGCAGTGCGGAAGCCTGTGTCCACCCGTGACTGTATCATCCCAGAGCTTTGGTCCTCCGGGCCAGGCCCTTGCCAGGTGCTGGCGTTAGAATGAACAAGACAGCCCTGCACTCCGGGGGCTCACTCCGTCTAGCTGGGGAGACCACGAGGAGACAGGCAACCAGAAGAGAGGCCAGGAGGGGGCCACACTTAGGCTGGGGAGGCGGGGACAAAGAGGCAGGACACCTAGCCCATATGTCAGGGATGAGGTGAGAACAGGGCTGGGGGGTAAACAGGAGTCAGCTCATGAAGGGTCCCGGAGATCAGTGATCTTCCAGCTCGGGGAGCACCTGGGGTTTTCTGAGGACTATGTGGGTCAGAGAGGTCTGAGGAATTAATTTCCAGATCTCCAAGTTCTGCACAAAAGCTTCCCTGAACACACCTATCCAGAGCTCCAGAAAGGCACATTCACCTCTCCCACCTGGAGTCAAAAAGGGACAATTAAGAATATCGAGGTTTCCAAAGTGAATGGACAAATGCTTCCGCAAGTCAGAGGTTCCCGTTCTGCGCGTTAAAAACAACGGAAGGAAGACCTCATGGAATGGGCAGCTGACAGCATTAAGATAATTTCTAGGGGGTGCCCGAGTGGCTCAATCAGTTAATTGTCCCCCTTCTTGGTTTCAGCTGAGGTCATGATCTCACAATCCGTGGGTTCAAGCCCAAGCCCCATGTTGGGCTTTGTACTGACAGAATAGAGCCTGCTTGGGATTCTCTCTCCGTCTCTGTCCCCCTCCCCCTTCTTTCAAAATAAACTTAAATTTAAAAACAAAAATAGTTTTTGATGACAGATCACTCTGGGGTTTTCAGTATATAAACTCGGAAAGGTTTCAAATAATTGAGTGGTGTGCTACAATAAGACTTCTAATCCCAATGATTTATTTGAATAAACTCTTTCTCAGCATCTATAGCCACATGCATACATTGTTGAGAAGGAACCTACTGGATCCCGAGCCCTCATTCTGTCATGGTCACCCTGGGACACGTGAATAAGAAGAGAACACACATAAAAGCTCCACCTATTGTGTGTAATAATTATCAATAAAGTTTTGTAGAGTTATGTGCAGATCAGTTGTGCATTATTGATTATTGTAACGACGACTCTGCAAAAGAGCGCGTTCATCAGAAGCTTATGATGACAAGAAAGAAAAATACTTTAAACTTACATCCCCATGTTGGTGGCAAGGCAGCGTGCTCAGTGAACACTCTCTAGTGTCAGAACAGATCACATTAGAACAAAAAAATGGAGGCGGAGGTGGGGGGTAAAACGGAAACACTAGAGTTCGAAGAGAAAAAGAGGTAAAATGTTTAAGCGGTTTAACAGGAGCTTGCGGGTGTGATTTTTACGTGCAAACTGCTGTGCTGTTCAGATTCCACTGGGAAGTGATAAGAGAGGGAATTAAAAAGGGAGTTCTATTTTTAAATGTTAATAATATTTACAATATCCTGGAAGTTACCTCCCGTGCAATGCAAAGTTTGACTTACAACGAAAGATTCTAGCTGTCAGTCTAAGAATGCGTGAGAGGGGATGGAATTTAAAAAATTTCGTGGGCGCCACGTGAGCAAACAGGTTTGAAGCCCACTGTTTCGGGGCCTCAATCTGGAGGGCTGCTAGCTGTGAAGGGGCTGCCCCCGCTGCACCTGCCCTCCACCTGGCAGGAGCCATCTGAGGGTGCCCTCCCAGCCCCCCACTCTCCACCGATCCTCACCCCGGGAGTCTATCAATGAGGAGGGGGATGGACAGAGCCTAGTGTTAGGTCACCGTTTCCAAGGTGACGACCTGTGAGAGGCTGTTTAGGATTTTGTTTTTCACACCTGCTGATTTAGGTTTGCAGAGACAGGTTTGGCCAATCCTGCTAAGTAGACTCCTTTTCTGAAGAGCAGATGTGTTTGGTTGGCAGTTTATTTTCAGTAACTAAATACTATGTGTTCCTCTGAAAAGCTCTGGGTCCAGGAGGGCTCTGGGAAGATGGGGGGCTCGTGGAGGGGTCCTGGGGGAAAGTAAGGTCAGTGGGGGACTTGCCTGGTGAGCTCAGAGAAGAGTCAGGAGGCCTGGCCCTTCACGGAGTTTCCAAAGTGGGGGAAATGGGCTGCCCAGGTGTGACCCGTATGACCCAGGAGACCATAGCAGGAGGCCCCGGACTTGCTCCCACCACCGGGAAGCCTTTCCCATGCATCTGGGGGGCTGCTTGATACCCAGCTGCTGGCTAGGGGGCCTGCCGTCAGGCCGCACTGGCACAGCAGGCAGACGGTGGACTCCCAATCAGAGGCCTTGGGGTTAGTGGAGATTATAGGGGTTTAAAACAACCCCAGACTTCCCCTTAGCACTGCCCCTGCATATGGCCGTGGCCATGGATTCCCAGTGCCATCAGAAGACCCTTTGGCACCTGGCACGAACAGGGAGGGGCCTGGAGCAGGAGCCCCCGCCCTACCTGCTGCCGTGGCCCTCGGCAGGCCCCGATCCCTCTGGGCAGCGGGGACCTGGGCTGGGCAGGCATGGAGGGGTCTCTAGCACACCCCCACCTCCTCCTCCAACACAGGGAGGCCCAGGCCATCCCACCCAGCAGCTTCCGGCCCCACCGGGCAACTCACGTGAAGCCGGCATCCTCGCCCTCCTGCGGGCGGCAGGTGCCTCCGTTTCCACAGGGGCTGCTGGAACAGCTGTCCAGGGACACCTCGCAGTCACGGCCCTGGGCGGGTGGCGGAGGGGGACGGTGAGTGAGGAGGACCTCAGAGAGGCCCAGGGGCTGGTGTGAGCCAACAGCTCAGCAGCACGCCTCCCTGTCCCGGAATTACCTGTTCGTTCGTTCACTCATTCACTCATTCACTCGCTGGGTCACTGACTAAACATTCCCGCAAGCAGCCACCCTGGGCACTGGGCACTGTGGGCAAAGTGGTGAACAAGACAGCCCAGCCACACCTGACCTTGAACAAACAGCCCTCCTCCTCCCCGGCCCCAGCCTCCCACTCACCTTATAGCCGCTGGAGCAGACACACCGGTACACCTCAAGGGCGTCATTATGGCAAGTGCCCTGGTTCTGGCATGGGCGGGACAAGCAGGGATCACACTTGGCCTGGACAGCCAGCGTGGGGGGACCTGAGGCAGGGAGGAGGCGTTACGGGAGAAGCGGGCAGCACAGCCCTCAGAGACAGTGGTGATGCTCTCGCCCCAAGGAGATTTCAGCCCTCCCTGTATTTCCTCCACGTCGGGTTCACGCCTCCTTCCTAAGCCCACCTCCCGGCCTCTAGACCCTCCTCTATAAAGTAGGGTTAATAACAGCACCTGCCTCAGGGATCATATGGACTAAATAAGCTAATCTGAAAAGTGCTTAACAGGCAGGTGCTGGACTCCCAAGGAGCCCCCACACTGCATCAGGGCAAAGCCGTCAGCGTGAGGGCATCACAATCACTACTACTGAAGTCGGCTCTCGCTCCCCACCAGCACTGTCACAGTGAGCAGAAGACCGAGGGCGGGCACCTTGGCAAGGGGGGGGACACAGCTCTGTGAGAGGCCATGCTTAGGAAGAAAGAGACCCATTTGTCTTTGAGTTGTTTCTCTCCAAGTATGAACAGAGAAGAACCCTCACCTGACAGGCAAGGCCTTCCCGCCCCTTCAGGACCCACTGGTCCCCTTCCCTGAACTTGGAGGTGGATGAGGAGCCAGCCATTCACTTGTGATCTGGGTACCTTGCTATTATGCATGTTCTATTTCAATAAAATTTTTTTAAAAACTTACCAGTGCCAACCCCACCCCATTAAATAAATACTGAGCAAATGTTTCGTTCCCAACAGGCAAGCCCCAGATCGGGCCCCTCGGAACTGTTACCCCTGTAACAGCATCCTTCACAGAAGGTGGCCATTAACCTATGGCTGTCAGTTTCACTTTTGATGGAGGTCTGTGAGCTTGCAGAGGGCAGAGGCTGTGTCCCCAGCTGGCCCCCAGCACACGAAGCTGGGCCCGGGGCAGCCCTCGGCCACCTCCCTCGGCTCAGCTGGGCTCCCAGGCCGTCAGTCCATCAGTCAATCAACCTCTGAATGAGTATTTACAGATGCCCTGGGTGAGGCAGCTTCAGAGCAAAGGGTGAGCAAGTCTCCAATCACACTCAGGTCCCTGAATTTCTGCAAATGTCAGGTGAGCGGCAGCTGGGTCCAGTGGCTCGGGGTTGAAGCTAATTGCTGCGCACAATTCCTACCGTAGGGGGGCCTGAGCGCTCCCGCTGCTGAGAGGCTTGGAGCTTCCAGAAACGCTGCTATTTTTATTTTCCTTACATAACCCCAGGGAGGGATTAAGGCCCTTACAGTCTGAGATTTTCTGCCTGGCTTTTTTTGTTCGTTGTATGTCAGGATTAGAATGGCCATGCTAACAAGCAGCAGGTGCCTCGTTCCTGCCACCTGACTGCCCCCCCTCCCCCAGCCGGTCACACAGGGACACAGGAGCTCCGGGAATGCCCTTCCAGGATTAGGCATGTCCCATGGGCCCCCAGCAGCAGGTGGAGGGATGCAACCCTGTACCCACCACCCCGTTCTTGTACTCCTGACCTCACCTTGGCATTCAAACTTCTTGGCAGGCGTGGTGAGGAGCAGCTTGCCCTCCATGTCCGGGGGCCCAGCACAGCGGGCAATGCCCGGTTCCTTATAGCCGGTCTTCACCCAGCCAGACAGCCAGCGGAGGTGGCAGTCACAGTACAGAGGGTTGGCACCAATGGCCCTGAGTCAGAGAGCAGAGAGAAGCAGGCATCTGTAATGGGGTCAGTCCTTCACCCACTAGACGCACTCAGCCAGGGGCTGGCAAAAATCCTAACAGTCCCCATTACACAAGCCTTTCCTGTGTAGCCAGTGCTTCTCTAAGCACTTACTACGAGTTGGCTTCCAAGTCCTCCTCACAACCCATTCTCCCCATTGCACGCATTGAAACAGGCTCAGAAAGGTTGATAAACTTGCCCAAGAGTGCACAGAGAAAGGCAAGGTGGGATTTGAACTGGTGCTCTTGGGGCCAGAGCCCATCAGTGTATCATCTCCAGAGTGCATGGTGGGAAAGGAGCCGCCATTCACCGCTGGGAGAAACCAGCTGCTTTCCCACAGCTGAGCACCCAATCTCCTCATTAGCCCCACGGTGGAAGCTTTCTTCTCCAGCTCAGACCGCGGGGACTGAGCCTCGCGTGGAATAAGTAATTTCCCTGGGGTCACACAACTAATGGAGGGCGGGCTCTGGATCCAGGGTCTGGATCTGACTCTGAAGCCCATACTCTCTTATTCTCCTTTTCATTTTTAACTGAACAAGGAGCACACGAATGCATTCTCACCGTAAACGACTTTGAAATACCGTGAACAGAAGTCTCCACCTCACATGACATGGTAAACATGCTAAATACTACTGAGCTGTACACACTAAAATGGTTAATTTTATCTTATGTGAATGTCACCCTCATTTTTTTTTCAGAAAGGCACTTTCCTACTACTGATGGGAGAGCACAATGGTAGAACTGTGACGGAGCGAACTTTGTGATATCAGATCACCCATGCAGTTGCCTTTGGACCGAGCAGATCTGTTCCTAGAAGTTTATCTCACAGACACACCTCCACGGGTGTATAAAGGTGTCTGTGCGGTCGGAATGATCACCACCTTGTTTGTAATAGACTGAAATGAACTACAATATACCCACGTTACAAAGAAAAACTGCACCCAGTGTCACTACCAACGTGAGAAGGTCCCACGGTCCCACAGTCACAGGGGTCACAGGGTCACCATGCTCAGGCGTGTAGGCTCCTGCTCCTCTCCCATTTACATGTAAGATTTGTCACAAATTATGTCCATCTACTGCACATCATCACCAAGCAGCTTCCTGTCACCAGGTGGCACGTCTTGGAGATCCTTTAGGTCGGCGTCAGTGGGTCCACCTCTTTCTGTCCAAGTGATCCCTGGCATCCCAAAGTAATGGCCATCTCGTAGCTCACTGAGCAAGTTCCCTGTTGCCAGGCATTCTGGCTGTTCCCACCAGCAGGGAACACTCTCGTCCACGCTCCTTTGTGAGGTGTGAGCATTGCTCTAGAACACGTGCCTAGAAGCAGGCTTCTACCTCGCGGTCGCAGAGGCTGTACGTGCAGGATGTCCACGGCCGCTTCCAGAACAGGGCTGCATCGGCTCACACTCGGCCGCAGCATATGGCCATGCCTGGCCCCTCCCATCCCCGCCCGCCACTGACACCAAACGGCCACTCCGTACTCTTTATCAACCAGCAGCCGACTTCATCGTCTCACTGACTCACAGTGGGAGATTTAGAGATGGGCGAGAGACAGGGCAGGGGAGTGGAGGGGGGACAGTTCCTCGGTCTTCATTTATATCAATATTATTTTGTAAATATCAGTCTGTGTGATGTTAATGAGAATGGGCACATTTATTAAGTAGCAAAGAGCCACCCTGCCCTTTTCTACCTGTCTCTAGGCAGCAGGGAGCCAGGTGGGTCCCCCGAGAGATACGCTAGGTCTGATGGAAGCAGCAGCAGCCCTGAGCAAGAGCTCCCCAAAATAGCACAGCTGGTGACTGTGCAGTCTTACCAAGAGGCTGAGCGAGGCCTGGGCTCAGGCCCCGGAGCAGCTGTTCACTGCTCGGTGACCTTGGGCAGCCCGCCTTACATCTCTGGGGCTCGCTTTACAGCTCCATAAAGAGCCTGCAATCTGGAGGGGGGCAGAAAGACAAGCACAAATAACCTAAAATGGGCACCGAGGGAATAAGGCAGCGGGGAGCCAGTTCAACCTCGGCGTGTGTTTAATTTTTTCTGTCCTGATTTGCTGACAACATCATCCCGGCTTGTGGGACGGGAGAGACACTTTGCCTTTGCCACTGAACAGAGCCAGGGCTGCTCAGAGGTAGAGGAAGCTTGGACGCCTTGATTTTGTGAAGCTGCAGTGTGTTAACAGTAACAACAAAGGCTTTAAAAAAAAATAAAAACAAGAATACAAAAAATGTGCTATAAAATGTTTACATTAATCCGATGAATGTTTTTCACATAAAAAGTGCAAGGTAATGTGATTATGTTATTCAAGGGGTAAATGCAGAAGTTATTTTAAAATATGTTTTGTAGTGCACTGCAGGGGTATGGTCTGGTAAGGAGCCACGAGTTTAAGGTTTATTGTGAATGAGTTTTTTCAATCCTGTAGCTCATCTCGTGGCCGAGGCCACTGTGACCGTGGACGCCTTGACAGGCCAGGATTGCCACGATTCCATCCCCAGATAGCCCTCCCTCAATAAATGGCCGCAAAACTGCACCTCGAATCCAAGTGTCCCTTTCCAACTCTTTACATTAAGACAGTAATAAAGGGGGCGCCCCAGTGACTCAGTCAGTTAAGCGTCTGACTTTGGCTCAGGTCATGATTTCGCGGTTCATGAGTTCGAGCCCTGCATCGGGCTCTCTGCTGACAGCTCAGAGCCTGGAGCCTGCTTCAGATTCTGGTCTCCCTCTCTCTCTGTTCCTCCCCCTCTTGCGCTCTGTCTCTCTCTCTTTCAAAAATAAATAAAGATTCAAAATTTAAAAAAATAAAACAGTAATAAAGAATAATAGAAAGCACCAAAGTCCATGGAAAGCTATTCAAGAGTAAATTCTGGTGTGGCCAACACAGTTTCCTTGTTTCTGTAGAGAGCAGACTCAGAGCCACACCTGAATTCAACCTTTCACACCTTGGTTTGCCCAGAGGCTGGGGTTTTGAGACCGTTTCAGTGGTTCTTTCTACAACTTCACTCTCACCTGGGGATGCTTTTCCCACCGAGGGTGAGTGCCAGCTCAGTGGGGCGTGGCAAGTGGCAGGCCACGCTGGGTGAGACACCCAGGCACTTGCCAATCCAGAAGGACCATGGGTTCAGGTTTACACCCTGGCGAGAGTATAAATACTCCTGTGTTGATCTTCGGTGTATCTTGGAAACAGTTGAAATGGTAGGTACTCGGGGTGTTCATGCCAAGGCCCCACTGGTCATTAACGTGACCGGGACCAAAATAGCTTTCCCATGGCTGCTTCCCAGAGCCGCCAACTGTAGAGTTTAGCACATGCTGAAACCTCCACATCTCCCTCACCTGGGTTGTACGCCCTCCACCCATCCTCCTCTCGGGCAGTCGATTTGTGCACATCACTGTCTCCTGCTACACGGAGGCTTCCCGAGAGCAGGAACCACAATCCTCTGCTGTGCCGACATTGGCAGGCACCCCGTGAACGGCTGTGAATGAACACCAGCCTATGAGCATGAGGAACGCACAAAGCATGGTGTGAAAGCAAACGAAATTCAAAAAGAAAAGGATCCTCCGTCATCCCAGAAATGTAACCAATTTGATTTTTGTGCATTCCCTTCCAGCTCTTGTGTTTGCACATGTACATCAGTGAAATCGGCGTATACAGTCTTCTTTATCCTGTGTTTTCATCAAATAACAAATTACAGTGCCATAATTATAATTAACTACTTGCTATTCTGTCCTATGGGCATAGTATGATCTATCGAATCATTCCATATTTACTTTTTTTGTTTAATGTTTTTATTTCTGAGAGAGAGAGAGAAAGACAGACAGTGTGAGTAGGGGAGAGGCAGAGAGAGAGGAGACACAGAATCTGAAGCAGGCTCCAGGCTCTGAGCTAGCTGTCAACACAGAGCCCGATGCGGGGCTTGAACCCACAAACTGTGATATCATGACCTGAGCCTAAGTCAGACATTTAACCGACTGAGCCACCCAGGCATCCCATATTTACTTTTTAAAGTTGTTTATTTATTGATTTTATTTTGAGGGAGAAAGAGGGCACGTGCTTGAACAAGGGAGGGGCAGAGAGAATGGGAGACAGAAAGAATCCCAAGCAGGTTCCACGCTGTCAGGGCAGGGCCCGACATGGGGCTCTATCACACGAACCGCGAGATCATGACCTGAGCTGAAATCAACAGTTGGATATTTAACCGGCTGAACCACCCAGGCGCCCCATCATATTTACTTCTCAGAAAATTCTTAATGAATTCAGAATCTAGCTTCCCAGCACGCAGTAAATCAGAGGCAACAAAATGCCAGATTATAGAAATGAAGAATGATGTTGGGGAACCTTGGCATAGGATCTGGCACACCATGAATATTTGTTGATGAAGAGATGGATGGATGGATAGCTGGACAGACAAATGGATGAAGGATTCGCTAACTGCAAAGTAAATATAAAAGTGAACCGCAGCAGAGTGAGCCCAGAGCAGTGTGAACACTCAGTCACTGTGGCACATGGACCACAGTGGACCTTAGCAATAACCTTGGTGCAGGCAAGGAAATGAGTTGTCTGGGATCCCCCTGCAAGCCAATGACAGAACAAGGACCTATCACCACACGTTGGGACTCCTGAACTTCAAGGGGCCTGAACGTGGCGGACCTCAGCCTCCACTGCACCTGCCCACCCCGTCTCCTGCATATTGCTAGTGCAGGAGAGGCGAGAGGGCTGGCAAGAGTCACAGGAGGAACAGAGGGCACTGCAGGACCAGGGACTCCGGATGCTAACTCTCGGGCGAGCCCTGACTCATTGCAGAGCTGTGGGTGCCTCCTCCCGCTGCAGATGGCGCGCAGCCTTTGTGACACCCAGACAGAATGCGGTGAGTCTATGCCATCCTGGTACCATTCCCTGACTCCTTGCAAGTGCTTGAGAGATACTTATAGAACAGCTACGGCTCTCCTGTGCAGCGCAGATGGTGGGTACATGTGTGCACATACATGTGTCATCTGTACTGCACGTGTGCACACACCTGAACCCAAGCACTCACATGAGTCCCGGGCTGCTGCCTAGTTCCAGTTGAGTCCCTGGTTATGAAGCGCAGACCTTATTCGTGACACTGCTTCACTGGAAGGTTTCTTTCACACAGATGCTGTCTTCTAGAGAGACGGGCTTGGATGCAGGGAACAAATACATCTAAGCCACATTGCAATGCCCTGTTCTACAATTACCACTTA
The DNA here is from genome assembly GCF_008692635.1 of Crocuta crocuta. Taxonomy (NCBI): domain Eukaryota; kingdom Metazoa; phylum Chordata; class Mammalia; order Carnivora; family Hyaenidae; genus Crocuta; species Crocuta crocuta. Next base: position 2,649,094 of record NW_027527853.1, on the reverse strand, counting down.
ACGGATCTTTACCTACTGGTTTATTTCTTACAGACTGGATCTGTATTGGCTTGATGTCATTATTCTCCTAAAGAAAGTCAGAATCGATAGATAGGCGTGGTTCCATAGTTGTTTGGCAGCTCTGGTGTTTTGTTTGTAGAAAACATGTTGTGTGTTCCCGCTTCCCGCTTGAAAACCAAAGCCTCTAGATTTTGAGCCAGAGTCAAAATCAGATTGTACTTGGATACTGTTCGGTTTTCATCAGGAAGGAGGAAGGGTATTCAACCGCACGTTTAAGCCCTGAGTATAAGAGAAACACGAAGGGGAAATCCAAAGGCAAGAAAGGTGGACCAGACTCTTGAAGAGGCCTTGCCTGGCCAGGGTGGGGGGAGGGAAGGAGCTAAAGCAGACCCTTGTCATAGCCCAAAGACAAGCACAAACGCTCTTTGGAGAGATGTGTCTCTCATTCAGGTTCTCAGAGTTCCAAACATCCGCAAAATCTGAGCTCACAACACTAACTACCAAACACAGATGGAAGCAAGCCCTGTCGAATAGGAGCCATCGAGAGCAGTGAACCACACAGCCCTGCCAGCCTTTGTCTTGAGTCCCATCTCTGGCCAGGCTCCCTCCTGCCTCATCTAAGCAGCCAGCCTCCACATGCCCCCATGGCTTTGCGGGAGTTTTCTACGACTTAATTCTCCACAGTTCCCTTCTATCTGTCACATCAAGTCAGAACTCTTTAGCATGACACAAAAGGGCCTTCACAGTGGAATTCAATGTTCCTTTCCAGATTCATCTCTCCCGACCCCACACTTCTTGCCCAACCAAACCCCCTGTATCCTGGGCTGGACAACCCAGCATCTCTGAATGTGTCATTTACTTTTTTGCCTTCTCGCCTCTGCAGCTGCTGTTCCCTCCTCCTAGAATGTCTTCCCCCATCTTCTCCAAATGGCAAAAGTGTGCAGTGTGCAGCTCAGCGGCATCGATGAACACTCACAATGTTGTGCAGCCATCACCGCTCTCTGGCTCTAAAACTCTTCATCACCCCAAACAGAAGCTTTGTACCCACTGAACCCAAATCCCCATTTCCCCTGCTCCCAGCACCTGCCGGCCATCATTTTCGTCTCTGTGGCTATGGATTGACTCTCCTATACCTCGTGCCGGTGGAATCCTACAATACTTGTCCTGTAATGTCTGGGTTAGTTCACTTCACTTGTTTGCAAGGTTCGTCCATTTGTAGCAGGGTTTCATTTCTTTTTAAGTCTGAATAAGATCCCAGTGTTGGGGGGGGGGGCCGGGTGGCTCAGTTGGTTAAGTGTCTGACTCCAGCTCAGGTCATGAACTCACGGTTGGTGAGTTTGAGCCCCACATCAGGCTCTGTGCTCTCAGCACAGAGCCCACTTCAGATCCTCTGTGCCCCCTCTCTCTCTGCCTGTATCCTGCTCATTCTCTCTCTCTCAAAATAAATAAACTTTATAATTTTAAAAATAGATCTCATTGTATGTCTATATCATATTGCCCACTTATCCATTGATGGACACTTGAGTTGTTTGTGCTTTTTGGCTATTGTGTGAATAATGCTGCTATGAACACAGGTGCACAAGTATCTGTTTTCAATTTTATTTGTTTGTGTTTGTTTGTTTAGAGCATGAGTGAGGGAGGAGTAGCAGGAGAGGGAGAGAGACATGGGCTCAATCTCATGACTGGAAGATCATGATCTGAACCAAAATCAAGAGTCAGACGCTTAACCGACTGAGCCACCTAGGCGCACCCAGTATCTGTTTGCAGTATCTGCTTTCACTTATTTGGGGTATACACTTAGAAGTAGAATTGCTGGGTCAGAGGGTAATTCCACATTTACCCATTAGAGGAATTGGGCATACTGCTTTTTAAAAATCTGCATGGTATTGCCAGCTACATGGTTTTGGAAGCAATCCTACATCTCATTATACCACTTCTTGGGGGGGCAGTAAATTTCCAGAGCTTATTCCCCACCCTGCAGAGACAGAGGCCCAAGAGTAGTGTCATGCTTAAGAGCATGGGCCTTCGAGACTCCAGCCCCTCCCACCTATGCAACTTTGGGCAAGTTCCTCACACTTTCTGGGCCTGTTTCTTCATGTGTGGGACAGGAATAACTGTGCCTAGGCTGTAGGGTTGCTGTGAGGACTACATTTGCTGATGCAGTCAATAAACGGCCATCACTTCTGTTATTATTGTGTAGGAAGAACTGTTCTCAAATTCTATTGCTGTGACTGAAGAAACACTGAAGTGTAAGAGTCTGAGATGGGGAGTATCTGAAGTTCACAAGCTAAATTCGTTTCAGGGCAAAGCCCACAAACTTTGTCAGTCACAGAAGATGGGGAGGGGGGGGGTGTTTCTTGGAATACAAGTTCTTTTTAAATCCAAAGTGGCCTGAGAACTGGGCCGGGGTTACTTACAGGTGAGACAGGGAGGTCACGTCTGTGAAGATGCCTTCTTGGAGGGTGGAGATGTCATTGCCATGCAGGGACCTGAGGAGAGAAGAGGCTGTCGGTGCCTCATCCAGGGACAGAGACTCGAGAACTGAAGGGGTGTGTCATGCTTACCCTTGGGTCTCAGTCAATGCCAGAGGGAGCTGGCGCCCTCGCAGAGACCCTGCCCTGCCCTGCTGGCCGCTGGCATGGGAGAGGGAGCCCCTCATAATCCAAGCGGAAGCCTTGTGCCTCAGCCCTTATCCAGGACTTGTTTTGCCATCAAAGCACCGTTTCCATTGACATGACAAATGGAACACGTGTGGCCCTGTGTCCTCTCTCACTTGGTCAGCAAGTTTGGAGGGTGGGGGGGCGGTGGTAAGCTCCTTGGTAAAAAAGTTACTACGGCAAGCCATAGGCTGGGGGTAAAGAACATCCCCATGCCCAGGCAGGGCTGCCAGAGGCTTCGCGCAGATACCCGACTGGCCTTTGTAACAGGCGTGACCGAGGGCTTTGATCACAGGGCAAAAACCTCCCAGTGGGAATTCTTAGAAAAGGCTCACAAATCTCTTGCCGACAACCTCCACCGGAACCGGAAACTCACATGCAAACAAGAGGCATCTTGGATGCCCCCGCCTCCCACTGCTCCCACAAAACACAGAGTGGGGCAGACAGCAACTCCCATTTCTCAGAGTGTTCCATTCATTCTTCAGCCTCCATGAGGGCCTTGAATGAAAACGGACAGGCCTCCCATCTTTGGATACTACTGGCCCTGCTGGGGCCACAGACATGGAGACATTTCTGCCCACCAGGTGGGCGGCACGGCCCTCTGTGGGTCGGGTCTCCTTGGAGGAGTGAAGAGCGGGGAGACTTACAGCAGCCGCAGGGAGCGCAGCCCCTGGAAGGCCAGAGGCGGGATGCACTGGAGGGCGTTGTAGCTGAGTATC
>NW_027527853.1:2634168-2645601 GCF_008692635.1 Crocuta crocuta | reverse complement strand
GGGGGGGGGGGGGGGGGGGGGGGGGGGGGCGGGCGGGGGGGGGGGGGAGGCCCTGCTGCTGACTAGGCCCCCGCAGGCTGGCTCAGCAGCACAATGAAGGAGGCCTGAACACAGAAGAGGGTGTGGGCTGAGCCCCTGGCCTGGTCAGCCCTGTGACCCAGGCATGTCCCCTACCCTTTTATGCTCCTCAGCTCTTAGCTGCAGTGCAGGGACACAAACAATGACAACCTGATGGGTGTTTCCGTGGGTAAGGGGAGATGGTCCCAGTGAAGCCCGCAGCGCGGTGCCCGGCTCCCAGGGAGGCCCCAGTAGGGAGACTGGGCTCACTCTCTCGTGGAGGTCGCTCTCGCAAGGGATAGAGGCAAGAGCCCTGTGCAGTCGACACCGGACCAGGACCTGCCTCACTTCCAGAGTGGACAGGAGAGGTCCAGGCCCAGCTAGTAATCTAACATCGGGAAGCTGTGGTGGTGACCAAGGCACTATGACTAGCCCCTGTCGTAAAGATGGGGAAACTGAGGCCCTGCAAGGTGAAAGAACTTCACGAGGGTAGCGTAATGAAGTCAGTAAGCTGGGTTTTTAATTCAGCTTCTCGGTTTCCAGAGTTCATAGGCTAAACCCCTCTCCCCAAAAGCTTCCAAATAAATGAATCCATCGAGGGCAGATGGGCGGGTTGACAACAAGGGAGGTGACCCTCACGAGAGCCCCACATGTCCGTCAGCGGATGGACAGATACTGTGGTGTAGCCGTACAGTGGGACACTGCTCCTGGCTGGTAAGACGGAATGAACTACCCGTGTGTGCAAGGACACGGGGGAATCTCAGAGTAACTGTGCGGGCTGATTCCAAACAGGTAAAACCCCAGGCAGTGTGAACTTGCCCACGGAAAGCCAGAAAGNGAGGGGCGGGGGGCTGGGAGGGGCCGGGCAGAAGGGTTAGCACAGGGCGTGAGCAGGCTTCTGGGAGTGACGGAAGGGTCCCTGCGTTCACTGTGGTGATGGTCCCAAGGATGTGAACGTAAGTCAGGACGTATCCAATCATAAGCCTTAGGCGTGGACAGTTTGTGGGACACCAACGGTCCCTCAGATAATAACGAGAGCACGAGACGCTCCTGCCACAGGGACGGGCTGCTTCCCCTGCAGCAGCCGGAGCCACCAAGACCAGGACTTGCCAGCCCAGCATTCTGAACTGTGCTTTGTTGGGGGCCACCCTGGTCATCGCAGGCTGTGTGGCAGCGTCCCCGGCCCCTGCCCACAAGGCGCCGGTGGCCCTTCCTGCCTGGCTCTAGCTGTCACCACCGGAAATGCTGCCGGCGCTGCCAAATGTCCCCCGGCGGGCAGAATTGCCCTGGTTGCTGGCAGCTTCACATACAGGCTCACGGAGACTCTGAAATGGGAGCCAGTTGATGGGAAGCCTCTGGGGCAAGTAAGTGAGGTGGGTAACCTAGAACCATCATTTCATGGTCTCAGGCCCACCTTCTGCCCCCCGGGGGTCTGGTGGGGTCATGACCCCTCCTTTTTTGGGGGTACTGGCTCTACTGTTTGACCACAGTGGAGTCTCAGGGAAAGTTCTTAAGTTCTTGGCACATTGTCTGTAAGATGAGGTGTTGAGAAGGTGAGGGCCATACCGCGTTAAGCTTCAGGTCAATGTAAGAGCTGCTCACTATTCTCTCCAATTGCTTGGAATGTAATTAAAGCGTCATTAAAACAACCCAGAATATGGGCACAAAACTGTTCGGAAGGTCGCCTTTGCAATAGTACGAACTGGAAACAACCCCACTATTCATCCGTAGTGAAATGGGTAAGGGAAGGAGGGTGTATTCTTACTAAGGAGCACTGCACAGCAGTAGAAATGACCAGACCACAGCTTCCCACGAGTGGACCTCACAAACATAATGTTACATAAAAGAAACCAGATACAAAAAATATATATCTTGCACGATTCCATTTACATAAGGTTCAAAAAATGGGCCAAATGAAACTGCATTGTACAGAAGTCCGTATGGAGATGGCAGTGCTACAAAGAAAATCAAAGACGTTGATCACCATCAAAGTCAGGGGAGGGACTCCCTGGAGACCAGAGGGGCAAATGATCAAGAAGGGACCGAGGGAAGGACTTTTGGGAGGGCTGTGCTCTGTTCTATGCCTTAGGTATTTACACGTGTGCTAGNTCTACTGTTTGACCACAGTGGAGTCTCAGGGAAAGTTCTTAAGTTCTTGGCACATTGTCTGTAAGATGAGGTGTTGAGAAGGTGAGGGCCATACCGCGTTAAGCTTCAGGTCAATGTAAGAGCTGCTCACTATTCTCTCCAATTGCGTGGAATGTAATTAAAGCGTCGTTAAAACAACCCAGAATATGGGCACAAAAGTGTTCGGAAGGTCGCCTTTGCAATAGTACGAACTGGAAACAACCCCACTATTCATCCGTAGTGAAATGGGTAAGGGAAGGAGGGTGTATTCTTACTAAGGAGCACTGCACAGCAGTAGAAATGACCAGACCACAGCTTCCCACGAGTGGACCTCACAAACATAATGTTACATAAAAGAAACCAGATACAAAAAATATATATCTTGCACGATTCCATTTACATAAGGTTCAAAAAATGGGCCAAATGAAACTGCATTGTACAGAAGTCCGTATGTAGATGGCAGTGCTACAAAGAAAATCAAAGACGTTGATCACCATCAAAGTCAGGGGAGGGACTCCCTGGAGACCAGAGGGGCAAATGATCAAGAAGGGACCGAGGGAAGGACTTTTGGGAGGGCTGTGCTCTGTTCTATGCCTTAGGTATTTACACGTGTGCTAGCTTTATGATTATTTGTTAAACTGTACTTTATAGGGGTTTTTTTTTTGCATTTTTCTGCAGGTAGGCTATATTTCACAATAAAAAAACAGGTGTTTTTTTTTTCTTTTTAGCTGACAAGGCCGGGCACACTCCCTGGTGGCTGAGGAGTGACCAGTGGGGCTTGAAGAAAGTCTCAATGACATAACGTGCGTGCCCTCTCTCCACCTCCCCACCCCTGGGACTCACAGAGTGGTCAGCTGGCTCATGTTGGTGAAGGAGGAATCGCTCAAGGAGCTGATCTTGTTGTTACTCAAGTCCCTGGAAAAGACGAAAGCATCACTGTTGAGAAGAAAGAAGAACCCACTGCTGGCTCTCTGCTACAGGCTCCTCCCCCCCCTACTCTGCCCATGCGCCCTGCCCCTTAGCCAGGCGGCAGCAGGGGCGTGGGGTGGTGGTAGAGAGGGGCACTCCATTCACAATCAGCTACAGCCTTCTACNAGGGGACATGGAAATAATAACTTCTTTCAAATGAAGCAGAGTGATCAAGTAACCCACCCCAGGTCCCGGGTCACGACTGATACCCCACTTCTCAAGCTCCTGGCTTCCCTCTCCACACATGCAACAGCGTCCCCGCTTATGAACTCCCCTCCAGAGACAGTCCAGCTCCAGGCCACATCTTGCACTTTCCCTACCCACCTGGTCCGCAGCCCCAAGGACCCAGAAACACTGCCGTACCTGCCCCCTCCTCTCTCTCAGCCTCCTCCTTCATTTCTGCTTACTCCAGCCATCTCTTTCCCTGGCTTCTGTCTCAGACTCTCTCCCCTACAGCTTTGTTCCCTTTCCATCCGACTTCCACATGGGTGGCACCACCTCAACCTAAGACACAAATCTGACTAGGTCACTTCCCTGCCAAATCCCACAGCGGCTCCCCTTTGCCTAAAAAATTAGCCCAGCCACTGCTAGGTGCTCCGGATTCTGGCCCACTCTCCCTCACTGCCTCCCACATGCCTGGCATAGGTTTGCTCACTTCCTGAAATTCTCTTGCCCCTGTTCCCTCTGCCCACGGGTGAGTTCTGCCTCTGTCCTGGCCCCACACTGAGTTCATCACCCCCTGCTTTGAGCCACATCCCTAATGCGCATTTACCTCTGCTGGAACACCCGTCCCACCTCTCCCTCCTGCATGCCCCCCAGACCACCACCTCTGGCAGATAGCCCGTGACTTAGGGGCCTTCATCATATATCCTCACTTGCAGAACACGAAACCACGCACCCTGCCTTCATTTCCTCTTAGTAAATGTTCCTCTAACTCATCTCATTCAAGACTGGTCTGTTGATCTTAGGATACACTTTAGTCCTTCTCTGAGCTCTCAGCACACCGTGTGGTCCCTGCTTGGGATGGGCAAGGACCGGCCCCCATCGGCCCTCTCTGCCTCCTTTCCTCCCAAAGGTATCCAAGCCACCAGGGCAGCTGCCTCAAATTAGAGAGAACGGCCGTCTATGTCTTGGCTATTCTGTCACCAGCCACCAAATCACTGTCCTCCTCCCACCCCTCACACCATTGGAACAGTCAAAACTCATCTGCCAGGACTTTAGCAAAGGCAGATACACCGGAACTTCAAGATCCTGTGAGCCAGTGCTGCTCAAAGTAGCCAGTCCCTGAACTGAATGTCCCACAACAAGGACCTTGTGCCAAAGTGCAATCACCACGACACTAAACACACAACTTGGTTTAGCTAACGTTCTTTTTATAGTGGCACTTCTCAGTGAAGGAGGCAAGACACTGATTTACATTCTGGGGCAAGTTTCCTACCCAACTGTGGACCCATTACAAACAGTTCTCTAGTGGCCATTGGTCTACAGACCACACTTTGAGTAGCACTGCCCCAAGCCAAACTAACGTGGAATGTTCTCTGGACTTCTTTTTGGGAAAATCTAGCCAATGAGCACACCAAGACAATTGGAGAGAGGTGTTAATTAGGCTGGAAGGCGAAGAGAAAATGAAGTCCTTCTGAGGCTTAGTTCATATATTTTCATGGAGTGGAAAGGGTCAAAGGTGGGAATAACAGAAAAAGAGATGTTAGCCTGAAGAAAAACTTAGTCACAGACGTGTATTTGTAGCTGTCCTATTTCATGTTTGGTTTGGGGGCCGAGCTTGGACTGAGAAGCTTTCCATCAGCCTCTACTTCTGCTCTGGCTCCTTCCTTTGCCAGGATGACCCTCATTAACAATAATTCTCAGGCCAGATGGAGGCTTGGGGTGTGGGCTACGGAGAAGTGGACAGGGTCCAACTCAAGGGATTCTGGAATCATGCCATTCCCAAGTGTGGCCACTAGGTGGCAACACAGTTCTATCCACTGACATCCAGGGAGGGAAAGGGCAAAATAAAAACCAGATCAGCTATGGGGCGCCTGGGTGGCTTAGTCGGTTAAGCGTCTGACTTTCGCTCAGGTCATGATCTCGCGGCTCGTGGGTTCGAGCCCCGCGTCAGGCTCTGTGCTGACTGCCAGCTCAGAGCCTGGAGCCTGTTTCAGTCTGTGACTCCCTCTCTCTCTGACCCTCCCCTGCTCACGCTGTCTCTCTCTCTCTCTCTCTCTCTCTCTCTCTCCCTCCCCTAGAAATAAATAAAAACATTAAAAAAAAAAAAGTAGAAAAAAAAAAAACCAGATCAGCTGGAAGCGGGATGGGCATGGGAGGGGATTCCAGAAAAGCTGGAGCCAGAGGGTTAGATACCAGTGGTCCCCCTGTCCTCTAAGGCAGGCCTGGGATCCTCAAGAGGCCCGGATACTCACACAAGCTGCAGGTACTTGAAGGTAGACAGCTGTCCCGGAACCAGTGTGAACTGGTTCCCATCCAAGTAGCTACAGGAGAGAACACGACAGTTAGCACGGTGCTAGAGGAGCCTCCCCTGCAGCCAGGGCCTTCCAGTTCCTCTCCTCCCCTACATGCAGACCACACAACTGGCCCAGAATCACTAACGGGAGGAGGAAATATGTGGTTTCTTAGGCATTCGGGTAGATGCCACCAAAGCACTTGGTAAAAGCACTGAGACACCTCCCTTGGCTTCCTTGCTGCCCCTGCCTCGCCCGCTCAGCCTCCTCCCTGTAGGTGGGCGCTACCCAGGGCTCAGTGCTGGGCTCCTCACCGCCGCCCCCGCCCTGCGGTTTTCTTGGCCAGACAGGTCAGATCTGTATATTAGTCCTCTTGGGCACACCTGCCAGACCCCTCACCAGCTCGCAAGTCCCCCCCTCCACCTGCTAGCTCCCTTGGGAGCCCCAGACCCAACCTGCCCACCCCTGAGCTCAGTCTCTCACACCCTGGCTGGTTCGCCTGACTCCCAGCATCATACCCATGATCCCAACCGCCCAGGCTCAGGCTCCTGGGGGTCATTCTCCTACTCACTCAACAGCGCCCCCTAGCTGCTGGCTCTCCTGCCCACTGGCCTCTGCTCATTTGCTGTGTCCCGCTCTCCCATCTCCCCTGAAGGCATACGGTCACCCATGCCTGGGCTCCTCAGCCGCCTCCGTCTGTTCCTCCACCTCGGCCTCCCTTCTGGGACCCACTCTATACACTGCCACCCAAGCTGTTGTTCCCAAAGCCCAGCCCACCAAAAATCCTTGTAACACTCCCTAAGGTCCCCCATGTCTGCAAGGTGGAGCTTGGGATTCAAGATGCTGTGAAGGTCCCCTGTCCTCTCAGACATCCTTGCTAAGCAGGGATCCAGGGGCCAGGAGCTGAAACCCCAGCTGGGGTCCTTGCACAGGACCCCCACCAGCTGCAGCCCTCAGGATGGCTCACCCCCACCACCGGGGATCCAGAGAGCAGCAGAATCAGGGCTTTACCCACCCTGACCCATCACTCTGGGTCATACAGAGTGACTTCCCACCCATCTCATGTGATCCTCTCAACGGCTCTTCTCAATACACCCTAGTGGCCCGATTTTACAGCTGGGAAAATGGAAGCCTAGAGAAGTCAAGTGATTTTTCCCAGCCTCTGAACTTTAGCATCCTCAGTCACAGAAGGCAGCCTGCCCCACTTGTCCATTATGCTCAGGGCTGCTAGGAGGCGCCAAGGAGGGAACGGAACACTGACAGATGAGAGAAAACTGGGCAGGGACACAGGACAAGGGCTGCAGTGGGTGCTGTGCCTGTGAGGAAACAGTCTGCCTCGCTGGCAATGAAAGAAACACAATGAAAACCTCATGCGCTCCCCATAGGGAAGGAAAAGCGCAGCTACAGAGGCCTGGAGGGACCCATCCCAGGGGGCAGGACGAGTCGGGGACTGACCACAGCCTCTTATTTGAGGGTGTCAGTTGAAGCAGCCCTGCTCTCCTGTCTGTGGCCCACACGGACACCCGCACCTCCCCGTAAGCTCGGAGGCCACATCTGCATCCGCACTTAGCCCATGGTGCCCAGTACCGACAACAGGGGTGGCCAAGAAGGCCATTTCCACACCCAGCCCTCTGGGGTGCGAGGGCAATGACCTCTCTGGAAGGCCATCACGCAAAAGGCAGCGAGAGTCTTAGCAATGCAGCACTCTTTGACGAGCTCCCTCACAGAAGGGAGCTTCGCCTGGGTGAATTCTCTTAACAGTAAAACATCGGAAACAACTCTCAGATGAAGGGGGGCTTTGTTATATAGATCATAGCAGATTCGTGTGGTGGAGCCGCGCAGCCAGCAGAAGCAGCTGCTGTGAGGGTTTTCATGACCGAGGGGATGCTCGTGAGAGGAGGCGAAGGGGCCAGCGTAATGTTACTTCTTATTTTAAAAGCAGGCTTCCGCTTAGAGCGAGGAAGCACTCGCCGTGGGAGCCTCAGAGAAGGGTCCAGCAGAAGCTCAGGGCCTTCCTGGAACCTGCGCCTCCCACAACACCCTCACTCCGAGCCCCCATCAGCTGTTCTTGCTGACCTTGCTCCTGCCGCCAGGCCTGCGGCCACTCACAGTTCTGTGACGTTCTTGGGGATGCCTTTGGGCAGGACCTGGAGGTGCTTGTTGCTGCAGCGGACCACCGTGTCCAGGCAGGCGCATTCCGGGGGGCACTGGGGGCGGGGCAGGCAGCCCCCCTCCTCTTGGCCTGGGGAGGAAGGTGCAAACACATGTCAGTGAGGGGACAGGTCTTCCTGGGGCCTCTTATGCCTGGGGCTGCGCTCCTGGGTGTCTCAGAACAGAAGCCCCTCTCTGACACTGCCCCAGGCACCAGTAGGTCCCCTCTTGGCTGCACCCCTTCCTACCAGGGACAAAGGCCCTTGGATCATTTTGAGGTTAAGATGGGTCTTGGGTCAATCTCTTCTGCTTTGTGTTCAAGGTGGACCTCAGCCCAGAAGGAGGATGGCAACCATCCCATTTCTGGAGCACCTACTATGCGTCAGACACTGTATTGAACATAATCTCTTTATTTTTTTTTAATTTTTTTTAATTTTTATTTATTTCTAGTGGGGAGAGAGAGAGACAGCGCGAGCAGGGGAGGGTCAGAGAGAGAGGGAGACACAGACTCTGAAACAGGCTCCAGGCTCTGAGCTGGCAGTCAGCACAGAGCCCGACGTGGGGCTCGAACCCACGAACTGCGAGATCATGACCTAAGCGAAAGTCGGATGCTTAACCGACTAAGCCACCCAGGCGCCCTGAACATAATCTCTTTAACAAGAAAGAATGCAAGCACCACGGGGACAGAGACTTGTCTCTGCTTTTTTGCTCACAGGAGGAGTCCAGCACCCAGAGTTGGGGCTGGCACACGGGAGCCTTCAACATAGGTCAACTGAATGAGTAAATGAAAGGTTTTATACTTAACTGAGATCTGGACAGATTACATAACTTGCTCAGCTCAGAAGGCTGGTCAGAGATACCCCACAACTGGCCAACATGGACTCTGAGCTCCTTCCATCACACCTCCTTCACTTATTCATTCACTTATCCTGTAAATGTTACCGGGTATGCCTTCCTCTCTTCTGACAGGGTGTAGGAGGAACAATAAGGACAGCACGGTAGGAGCTGCCGGGGGCACTGGGGAGCAGGGGACAGAGGCTACCGGTTACGGAGGGCAGCTGTGCGCAGGCGTCATGTGATACAGAACTCCCTGAATCCTCAAAACATCTCTCCGGTGGATGTGCTATCAGCCCATTACAGGGATGAGGAAACTAAGGGCAGAGTGGTTAAGTAACGTGCCCAACGTCCCCCAGCCTGGAAAAGGGGGCATAGGACTCTCCCTCTGTCTCTGCCGACCCCCACTCTCTCACTCTCTCAAAATAAATAAATACACTTTAAAAAAAAAAAAAGAAAAAGGAACAGAATTTTTGGGTGGGGGATGGATAAAATTGGCAATGGTGATTAAGGAGGGCACTTGTAAGAAGCCTGTGTGATGGATGGAATTGTTGAATCACTATACTGTACGCCTGAAGCTAAAATAATACTGTATGTTAACTATACTAGAAATTAAGATAAAATTAAATTTTAAAAAGAAACAAATTTTTTAAAGACTAGGAAGTTCTTACTGTATAAAATGATATGCAAATATATATGCGAGTAGTATGGAATTTTTTAAAATAGGAAGTAAAACTGCTCTAGGAAATCCATTGACTTTGTTTAGAAAACCACGCTGACCTTCTCTCTTGGTGTGAAAGTTGAAGCTCCTTGCCTGGGCCGGTCTGGGAACTGAACTGCCCCCTGGAAGCAGGCTGAGAGAGGGCGGGAGGAGGCCGAGTGGGGGGCTGGGGCTCCCTACTGAAGGCAGCGGGGAGAAACTCCCTGTGACTGGGCTCAGGGACAGGCAGGATGATTGCTCTATTCTCAACCTCACCCCCTCCCCGGGGGTGGGGGGAGGTGCGGCAACTCTGCCTCCAGCAGCTGCCTTGCCTGCAGGGAGCTCTGCCGGGAAATCGCCTGGCCGGAATGGGGCCACTACGCCCTGCGTGGGGAGGGCTAGCAGGGAGGGGGCTCAGGAAAGAGGCTGGGACTCTGAAGTGACAAGTGATCAGGTTTCCCAAGTGGAGGATGGGGCCTGAGAAGGTCCCACTGCACATCATGGACAGGGTAAGCCCATAAGTCTGGGGCACGGAGGAACCGCCAGGAGGCAGATCCCTGGCTTAGGCACACTGATGTTAAAAAATACACTATAAGGGCGCCTGGGTGGCTTAGTTGGTTAAGCATCCAACTTTCGCTTAGGTCGTGATCTCGCAGTTCATGGGTTCGGGCCCCGCGTCGGGCTCTGTGCTGACTGCCAGCTCAGAGCCTGGAGCCTGTTTCAGTCTGTGACTCCCTCTCTCTCTGACCCTCCCCTGCTCACACTGTCTCTCTCTCTCTCTCCTAGAAATTAAAAAAAAAAAAAAAAAAAAAAAAACCACTAAAATGTAGGGGCTCCTGGGTGGCTCAGTCTATTAAATGTCCAACTCTTGATTTTTGGCTCAGGTCATGATCTTGTGGTTTTGTGGGTTCGAGCCCTATGTCGGGACTTTGCACTGACAGCCCAGAACCTGCTTGGAATTCTGTGTCTCCCTATCTCTGCCCCTACCCTACTCACCCTGTGTCTCTCTCAGTCTCAAAATAAATAAACTTTTAAAAATTACACTAAAATGTGGGGGCGCCTGGGTGGCTCAGTTGGTTAAGCATCTGACTCTTGATTTCGGCTCAGGTCAGAATCTCACAGTCGTGAGTTCAGGCTCCAAGCTATCAGTGTAGAGCCTGCTTGGGATTCTCTCTCTCCTTCTCTCTCTGCTTCTCTCCCTTGTACTCTCTCTCTCTCTCAAAATAAATAAACATTTAAAAAATACACTAAAATGTGAACTGTGATTTTCTCTGAGTGATAGGATCATAGGTAACGTTTATCTCCTTCTTTTATCTATTCTTTCCCATGTTTAAACAATAACCATGTTATTGCTCTTAAAATCCCCGGAGGACACCAGGAGGCAGGCGTGGGACTAAGAGTGGGTCTCCCTGATCCCGGCCCCCCCCCCACGCCCCCCCAAGGCCCAGGGCCACCCTTCCCTGCAGGAAACTCTTCAGGGCTGGCTGCCCGCCTCTCCCCTCCCACCCAGGGTCCAACCACTTACCATCCTCACACCTGAAGTCAGGGAAGGCCACGTCCTGCAGCGGGATCTGCCGCAAGAAGTCTGGGTTCTGGCACCGCGGGTTCCCCGTCACAATCTTCCTCCTCCGTAGCCAGTCCCCCAGCCAGGCCAGCTGACAGTTGCAGTTGAAAGGGTTGGCCAGAAGGTTTCTGGAAGAGAAAGCGTGTGACCAGCAACACACCCGCCAGGCTGGGTTTCCCTGCAAAGCCCTCTCGCCCCACCATGGGCGGGCCAGGCGGCCACCCGCACTCTTTCCCAGGTGACCAGCAGTTACCGAGACGTGGCATTCTGACGCGGTGGGACCCCACAGACCTCAAGGGCCCGACACCCACAGTGAATCCTTTCAAGTAACCACCCTGCGGAGGGTGGCCGGAGGGGCGCTGGGGTTGGATGCTGGAGCCAGACTTACAGTGTGGACAGGGCCTGGAGGGTGTCGAAGGCCCCGGGGGAGATGGTGGCAATCTGGTTGTCGTAGAGTGAGAGCAGGCGGACATTGCGCAGGCCCGTGAAGCTGTCATTGTGGATGCAGCTGATGCGGTTGTTCCTCAGCATCCTGGGGGGCGGGAGGGGAAGCCGGCGCTGTGCCCACACCTCCC
>NW_027527853.1:2534484-2634136 GCF_008692635.1 Crocuta crocuta | reverse complement strand
TCGGGATGCACTCCCGTCCACCCTGCCCGTGCAGCGCCCACACCGCCCAACCGCCGCCTTCTCTCCCTGGGTGCCCAGGGCCTTCCCCACCCCCAGCCCACCCTCTGCACCAACACCCAGGACACTTGCCTAAAACCTAAACCCAGTCGTGTCCCTGTCAGCCGGAGGCCCCAGTGGCTCCCCAGCTGCCCACAGAATGTTTCCTCTCCTTACTGTGCCTGCAAGAGCCAGCCCAGTCCAGTGCCTGCCCACCTTCCGGGAGAGCGATCCACCCTGGACTCCTCTGTCCTGCAGGTGAGCATGGGGGTGTGTGGTGCCTTGCTCTGGCTATGCTGGCCATCTAGAATGACCCCATTCCTCATTTATACCTGCTGAAGTCCCTGTTTACCCTCAAAAACCTGGCTCAAGTCCCCTCCCCAACCAAAGCCAAAACCAAGCTGGACACAGAATAGACAATTCACAAAGGAAATTAAAATGGTTTATGAACACTGATAAAAGATGTTTAAACATACTAGTAATCAAGTACATGTAAGCAATATTGAACCTTTGCCCGATAAAGTGCACAATAACTAAAATATAGTAATAATGCCCAGGGTTGGTATGGGTGAATGGGCACTTTCATACGTGGGCCGGCAGGAGAATCACGTGGGGCCTTCCTGAAAGTGAGAGGCAGGCAGCAAAGACCTTAAGAGGGCTTCGTGCTTTCATCCAGCAAGGCTTCTTTTAGGAACTTATCAATAGGGAATAATCCTAGATGGACACAGAATTTCATGATAAAGCTATAAATCACAACTTTGCTCATAACAAAAAATTAAGAGAGCCTGAATTTCTGGGGTGCCTGGGCAGCTCAGTTAAGCATCTGACTCTTGATTTCAGCACAGGTCATGATCTTACAGTTTGTGGGTTCGAGCCCCGCATCGGTCTCTGTGGTGAGGGCAGCAGAGCCTACTTGGGATTTTCTCTTTCCCTCCCTTTCTGCCCCTCCCCTGCTCACATGCACTCATGTAAACACGTGCTCTCTATCAAAAAAATAAACATTAAAAAACAGATAAAATAGCCTGAATTTCCTGTAATTATATAATACATAGTCCTTCAAAATGATGTTGTAAAAGAAATTTTAATGGTATGTAAAGGTGCCCACATTGTGTTTAAGGACAAAGCAGGTTACCAAATGGATTCTAGGATTCCGTTCAGAAGCACCCACACGTAAGCACGCAGGTGTATGGGTGCACGTGCGTGTCACAAGTACATACATGGATACACAAGACTGGAGACACAGTGGAGGCGGACAGTTAACAGCACTCGCCTGTGTGTGCTGGAGGGGTTAGGGCACTTTCTTCTTGCTGCCTCTGCCCCAGCGCCAGCCCTTCCCCCTCCTCCAGCCCATCCACAACTTCCTCAGAAAGAACCCACGTGACTGGCTGAATAGCCCACTATGCCCTCGTTCAAGGGCTACAAAGTATAGAGAAGAACGTGAACAGCTGGGAAAAACAGTCCCACTAGATTCACACGTGAAAAAACCAAGTGGCAAAACACAGCGCAAAAGGAATCTCCTTTCTGTGAACCAAACCAACCAAACAATAACAAAAAACAGCAACAAATCCCCCCCAGAACCCACAGGGAACCCCTTCATGTATTCATTTCCTTTACACAAGTTGCATGACGCGTGCTCTGAAGATGGGCGGATGGCCCTACAGCAGGGCTGGGAGTTAAACCCTCCAGCTGGCGGCTGGAGCTGTGCTACCCCTATAGCGGCCCTACGCTGCTCAGAGTCAAATGAATTAAAGTGAACTGAAATTCCAAATGTCGTGACTCAACAGCACCTGCCCCCTGTCAATAACTGAACAGCCACATGTGACTACTGACTAGACGGTGCAGACGCGGGACACCTCTTCCACTGTAAGAAGTCCAACTGGACAGTGCCGTCTACCGCGTGCTCGAAAGGTCGGTGTGGCCATGTGAAGAGCTAGTGCCACCTCGGGGCGGGGGGGGCTCTGCAGCATTCGAGGGGGGGGCAGATGACCCCAGGATCCTCTTGAGCCCCGATGTGGGGTTAGCTCTGGCTGGACTCTGGCTCATGGGATCCCAGACTCCCAGAGATAATGGGCCATCCCTGCTCCCCCCTCTGCACTGGCTCAGTCACCTCAGCAGTGTCCCTGCCTTGGGGCCACCCAGGCCTCCTGCCCGCAGCCATGCCGGCCACTCCTGAACTAAATACACGTGTGGTGCTCTGGCAGCCTGATCAGAGGGCAGGGGGGACTTCCCAAAGGGTCCACCCCCGCGTTGGTGGTATAGTGGTGAGCATAGCTGCCTTCCAAAGGGTCCACCCCCACCCACCCCTTCACCAGGCACCAACCCCACACCCCAGGGAACAAGAAAGCAGGCCTCAGTACGGTTACCAACATCTGACCACATGCCGCCCTGCAGACCCTGACCGCAGACCTCATACACCCTCTGCTGCCCCTCTCCTCCTCCTGCAACCCTCTCTCTGAATGCAGACAGTGACACTCCAGCTTGCTTTTGCCTCTTGCCGCCTGGCCCTGCTCCCTGGCTGCACACTTACAGGGTCCTCAAGCCGTCCAGGCCCCGGAACATGCCGCTCCGGATGGACTCCAGCTGGTTGGCGGTCAGGTGCAGCTCGCTCACAGAGGCCGCGCCCTCAAAGGCCCCATCTTCTATTTCCGACACCTTGTTGTTGCTCAGATTGCTGGACAGAAGGCGGCAGAAAGATCGTGGAGCTGAGGCCCCTCCCCCACCTTCCTGCAAACCCCTGCAGGGGAGCCCTGCCCCCAGGAACCACCCCCCCCACACACACACAATATTTTCCTTCTCCCTCCCCAGCTAGAGTCCTGGCCACAACCTCCCTGCCAATGGGTAACTCACATCTTCTTCAGATGAGTGAGTTTTTTAAATATCCCAGTGGCCTCCAGGATGGAAATCTCATTGTTGTTTAATCGTCTGTAAGAGGCAATGGAAAGAACTTACACATTCATAAATGACAGACATTAGAGTATTTTCCAAATTGAGAATATTTGGGACTCAAACAAAGGGGCACCCAGAAGACTTTATCTGGCAAAGCGAACCGATTCTCTATCAAAGGAAGGACGGATGAGGGTGCTGGGGGCGAATGGGGATATTTTTAAAACTGAAAATGCCATGAAAACTTATGTACTCAAATGACAGATATGTTTAGCTGTTCGTGCACATAGGCATGAACACAAATTTATATTTTTAAAGAAAAAAAAATAAAGTATGGCCTAAGGTCCAACTTGATCTAATAGAATCACATCTCCCAGAAGGCAAGAGCCTGACTGGGAGAAGCCACCCCTGGCTCAGGCCCTGCCTGCCAGAGACTGGAAGGTCTGGAGGCTGTGAATCAGCAGCAGAGGGGCTTCGCCCAGGAGGTGCTTCTGGCCAAAGCTGCCCAAACAGGGCCGGACCAGAGGAAAGCCCAGAGTGGATCGCATATGGCTAGCAGGACCGGGGCCCGGCGAGGGTGTGGAGGGGCTGGGGGCCCTCACAGCTCGGCCGTGGACTGGGGGATGCGCTCGGGGATCTTGGTGAGCTTCAGGTTGGAGCACTCCACCAGGCTGGCTTCGCAGCGGCACTTGTGGGGACAGACCACGTCGCTGTTGCACTCGCTGTTCAGCTGGTAGTCCTCCGTGCCTACAGTCAGAGGGCAGGGGCGGGAGGCCGAGGGGCCCAGGCCAGGGTCTCCCCAGCCCCCTCAGCCTGTTGCCCCTGCTCACCCGCTGCCACCGCCCCAACCTCCCCCCTCCCCAGGCTGGCCTTGGCCTTCCCCCGCTGGCTCTCCTACCTGGAATGAAGTACTGCTCTTTGGCTGGGGAGAGAAGCAGAAACACCGTGAAGCTGGAATCCTCCAGGATGTGCAGAAAGAGCCCAGGCCCCAATCCCACTGCCTAGGAGTGGGCACCCCAGGAGCAACACTGGGGTCCCAAATCAGGGCTTCCATGTGAAGGCCGTGCCACAGAGCACAGATGTTCCCCGGGCCATGCTGATGCTGGGGTGGTACCACCCCTAACTGAAACTCTAGGGGAGCACCCAGGCCACGGCAATGCTCATGAGCAATGGCACAAGATGGCGTGGGGCAGAGAGGCACCAGGCCCCAGACCAGGCTGCGGGCTCAGAAGCTGACTCACACTGTCCCCAGGCAGCTTCTGCTGCCCCAGAGCCCAGGGGAGGCAGCTCTCTCCCTGAGGAGAGTTCCCAGGCTTCTCGTCTGAAAAGCAGTAGCATGAAAGTAAACTGTCCTGGGAGCAGAGGAACCTGGGTCCTTGTGTGGCCAGTCCTCCCTCGGGGACCTTCAGCCAGCCCTACCCTTCCTTGAGCCCCAGTAAAATGAGGGGTGGGGCTGTCCACCCGTTCAGATCCAAGTCCACAGTCTTAGGACCACCCGCTCTGAGAAGGTCTCCAGTGGCCCAGGACACCCCTGTTGGAGCTGTCCAGAAAACACCCCCCGGGACCCTCGGCAGACTGAAGACAGGCAGGCAGGTGGACAGACAGACAGGTAGGCAAGCAGGCAGCTACCTGAGCACCGGAACTTCTTGCTCTTGATCTGCCCAATGCGCTTGTTGGCAAGGCGCCGGGGGCTGGCGCAGCGGGCCCCGCTCGTCTCAATGGGGTTGGTACGCAGGAAGTCTGCCAGCCCCTTGAGGTTACAGTCGCAGATGAAAGGGTTCTGTGCCAGATGCCTGTCCAAAGGGGGCATCAGAGTGGGGGTCAGAGACAGAGTTGCAAACTTGCGCTGACCTCCGCCTGGATAGGGCCTCGCGCCTCCCAGTGGCTCAAAGCCCAGGGCTGGCCCAGGGGGGAGATGCACCACCTGGGGCCACCCCCCCGGGGCACACCCATCAACTGGAGAAGCCTTGCCAGAGAGGGATCACAGCAGGGAGGGACCTCTGCTGGCTCCGGGCCATCTGGCTGTCCCTGCTACCTCCCCACTCCAAGGCTCATTCTGTCCTCTGCCCATCTACCTACCTGTACCCATCCATCCCCCACCCCACCCTGGGCATTTCACAGACATCAGTAGAGGCAAGAGTGAACTGGAGACTGGCCAGACCACCCCATCGTTCCATGGGTGAAGGGACAGAGCAGGTACTTGAACCCAGTACTGTCTGTGCCAGAAGGCTTTGATGATGGGCCTCGGACAACAGCAGCTTCTTTCCACAGCCTTTGTCAGGAAGGGGATGAAGCCAGGGGTGCCAAGCTGGTCCTGCAGCTGGGGGGACGTATGCCAAAGTGCCTGCTGCAGCCCCTCACTTGTGGGAATCTCCATTCCCACCCCAGGCCATTGGGGCTGCTTCCCCTCACTGTTTCACAGGCTGTCTCTTGACACAAGGGAAAGTCAGAAAGCAATGTCTGGATAGATATTTATTGGGAAGTCACTCTTAGGCTCTTTCCAGGCTGCCTGTGTGACCAGCAGGGTGGACGTGGGGACGGGGCAGCTGTCAGGTGCTGTAAGCAACCACATGGGTGGTTTACCCGTTTGTGGGCCCTCACCACCCCGAAAGGCTCAGAGCAGCCACATCTGAACAACCCCAACAGCCAGCTTGCTGACCTGCATCTGGGCCATCAGAGCAGTGGGCATATCTTGCTTTCCAAACCGAGACACCCATGGAAGAATATTCTAGCACCTGGTCTGGCTACTGTACCTGAGAGCCAATGCTTCTGCATGGAAGTACAGGGAGACAATGCAGGGATGAGCTCAGAGGCCACTTCTCCATCTAATGCTATCACTCCTGGCCATCTACTTAATGGCCTCATACCAGTGTTCTGATGGGGCTACAGGGTTCTGTGAGCAGAGGCATGACCCCTGCTCAGGGTCTGCACCCAGCTCAGCTCAGACCTTGGCCACTCTCTTTCCTGGTCATTGCCTCCTGGGCTCTAGATCCTAGTTGGGATGCTTGGTTGGGGCCTTCTCTGCCCAGACGTCCCTGCCACTCCCCTAGGCACTGTCCTTGCTTTCCTGCCTCCTGTCAGCATCTCCAGGTGGGCTGGGCCCCTCCCACCCCTTCTGCGTCTGGTTGGGCATTTGTCTCCCTATTTAAACTGTCAATCTGCAGAGAAGGCGCGTTTGTGGACTCCCCTTGGCAGAGTTCATTGCTGATTGAAAATGTATTAGGATTCGGGGCTTGCTCTGGGACCCTCCCAACCACCCAGCCACATGTGCCCATGCCTCACTGCCTGGCCTCTGCCTGAACTAATTGCTTCCCTTTGTCACAATCTCAGTAGAAAACTGTTTAAAATCAATCCAATTATGTTGTTCAGGCGCACACTGAAATGTTGAAGGGGTGTGGGGCAGAATATATCCTTTTTAAGAACAGTTATTTGTGTCAAAACCAATCTGTAAAAACTTGAACCACCCACAGAGACAAGTAGCTTAAGTATTTGACACAAATTAGTGTTTTTTTAACAATTGTGAAGGGCAGGGAGCTGAGAAGGGGAAATGTGCAGGAAGAAGAAAAAAATCATCATGTGAAAGGCACGCCCAGAAATGTGCTGCCTGTGTAGCCATGAACATTTGTCACAGCAAATGTGGATAGAAGGTGGAAGGGAATACTGTATTCTCAGTGTCTTTCTTGGAATATGCACTCAAGAAGTCACAGCTAAAAATCTTATGGGAGAGATACTCAGCATCAAATTAAACCCACAATGAGTGACCACTCCACACTCACTAGGGTGGCTATAATCAAAAAGGCAAATGATACCAGGTATTGGCAAGGATGCAGACAAAATGGAACCCTTATAATACATTGCTGGTAGGAATGTAAATGGCATTTATAGCCACTCTGGAAAACTGACAATTTTTTTAAATGTTAAACACAAATTTCCTACGTGAGCCAGAGATTCTAAGAGAAATAAAAGCATTTGTGCACATAAAGATTTGTAAGCAAATATTCACAGCAGCATTATCATAGTGATTCCAAAGTGTATATCCAGATGTCCACCAACTAGAAAGGATAAACACAATGTGGTCTATCCACTCAATAGGAAATTACTTGGCAATAAATAAAAAGGAACAAAGTACTAGTACCTACTGCAATGTGGACGAACCTCAAACACACAGTGCTGGGGCATCCGGGTGGCTCAGTCAGTTAAACGTCCGACTTCAGCTCAGGTCATGATCTCAGTTTGTGGGTTCAAGCCCCACATCAGGCTCTGTGCTGACAGCTCAGAGCCTGGAGCCTGCTTCAGATTCTGTGTCTCCCGCTCTCTCTGCCCCTCCCCTGCTCACACTCTGTCACTCTGTCTCTCTCTCAACAATAAATAAACATTAAAAAAATAAACAAAAACCACAATGCTAAGTGAAAGAAGTCAGTCACAAAAGATGATACATCATGATGATTCCATTTTTATGAAATGTTCAGAGAAAGCAAAATACAAAGACAGAAATTAGACGAGAGGCTGCCTGGGGATAAGCTGGCAATTGGGACTGACTTTAAAAAGGACACAAGAGATTTTGACAGGGGTGATGGAAATGTTCTAAAATTTGATTGTGGTGATAGTTGAACAATTGTAAATATACTAAAACTCACTGAATTATACACTTGGAACAGGTGAATTTTATGGTATATAAGTTATACCTCATGAAAGTGTTTTTTAAAAGTTTTATTTATTTTGAGAGAGAGAGAGAACATGAGCAGGGGAAGGGCAGAGAGAGAGACACAGAATCCCAAGCAGGCTCTGCAATGTCAGCATAGAGCCCGATATGGGTCTTGAACCCATGAACTGTGAGATCATGACCTGAGCCGAAATTGAGTTGGACGGTTAACCAACTGAGCCACCTAGGTGCCCCTCATGAAAGCTGTTTAAAAAAAAAAAACTTAGGGGGAGGCTGGGTGGTTCAGTCGATTAAGTGTCTGACTTTGGCCCAGGTCATGATCTCACATTTCGTGGGTTCAAGCCCCGCATCGGGCTCTGTGCTGACAACTCAGAGCCTGGAGCCTGCTTCAGATTCTATGTCTCCTTCTCTTTCTGACCCTCTCCTGCTCATGTTGCCCTCCCCTTTCAGAAATAAATAAAACATTAAAAAAAAAAACCTTAGAAAAATCTCTTAGGGCAAGGAAAACTGCAGCAAAATCAGTACTGAGACACAGGCCCTGAGCCATGGACAAATGCAGCCGGATGTAGGGAGTCCATATCAGGCCTGACACACGATTCAGTCAAGGAGTTTAACCATCCAAACCTGTACTGAGAATACCCGATTATACCTCAGATTTCTGTTTCTTTTCTTCTTGTTTCAAACTGCATTTTGGTTGTTAACATATAATAGTTGTTTCCGAAAGTCCAGTTCTGTTTTACAGCCTTTAAATAATAAAGTCTATCCTTAGGGAGAAAGCACAACTGAGGGGAAAGCTGACCACCTTCTTGATGATGGTGAAAGAGATGTCGGAGACCAAATCCCTGCTCTACCAGATGTTGTGTGACCTTGAGTGCATCACATGATCTCCTGCCTCGTTTCTTCATCAGTGAAGTCAGGGATGCTAGACACCCACCTCCCCTCCCCATAGGCCACTGTAAGTATCCAATNCATAGGCCACTGTAAGTATATATACTTACAGTGAAGTCAGGGATGCTAGACACCCACCTCCCCTCCCCATAGGCCACTGTAAGTATATATACTTACACAGAATATAATACACAGAAAGGTCAGTGGCCTGGCATTCCGTGAGGACTCAATAAATAGCAGTGACTGTTGTTTTCAGAGTCACCACTATTTCGATCTCACCCGGGGGGAGACTTCCTGTTCTAACATTCTGCTCCAGCTCTGTGCCCCACTATTGCCCTCTGGGCAGTGGCCAAGATCTCAGCATGATGTCTGGTGGTACTCGCTGAAATCCAGCCAGGTGAGCAGACACTGACAGAAGCCATCCCCAGGAAGCGCAATCCATTTGATCTGTTCACTCTCCTTCCACCATGAGAGGGTGACAGGCTCCTCACACGAGGCACTCAGTCCCATTCCCCATCCCCAAGGCTTTCCTGCGTGGGGGTCTCCGACCTTGAAATCTCCTGAGCACGTTTCTCTTGGCCATCCCACCAGCTGCATGAAATAATGCACCTTGCCACTGTCGCCCTGTAACTTCTAATTTCACATATTTGGCAAGATTTCCCCGTAGTGCTCCATCCCCCTCTCCTTGGCTATAAGTAAGTTAAATAGCAGGCGCAGGCTGCAGGCGGGCACCTGGGCTTTAACAAGTTTGTCTTTGCGGCTAACGGCCCTGCTGACGGGTGTGGTTCCTGGGGAGCAGGAGCTGTGCCTTTCTTTGACCTGTTTCACATCCATGCTGGCCCTCCGCGCACATATTGCCTGATGGAGAGCACTGTCCGGCGGATAAACAATGGCAGGATGACAAGGACAACAATGGCCATGGCGATATTAGCAGTACATGCCCTTAAGCACATAGCTCTGGACCCACAGGTCAGCCCATCAAGTCACACTGCAGATAAGGACTCCTTTTTCAAGCATGACCACAAGGGCAATCTCAAATGAAGAAGGAACGTTAGAATTCAAACATCACTGTTTCAAGATCCCTACGGAATGAACGGGCGCAGGCACTGAAATACACAGCTGTGTCCATTACACACAGAGAGAGAACCAGGTATCATATGCCTCCCGAAGGAGGTACACAGTTCTGTGGAGTCATCCTGCCTAAAAAAGAAAAAAAAAATCCGAACCTGACCAAGCTCCCAGATAGAATTTTCTATCTGCAGGACACAGACAGGACAGAGGAGGGTGTGAAGCTACACCTCAGGGAATGGAATCTCCCAGCAACGTGCAGATGGCGGGGAGCTTGGCGGATGCAATCACGCGGTGTCTTCTACAAACACAGCTCAAGGAACAAGGCCATGAGGGGACACATAGACACTAAAAACAACTTAGTGATGCATCAGCCAACATCAGCCAGTTGTATCGCCTCGGCCTGATTCAGGGGCGTCAGGGTGGCTCAGTCAGTTAAGCGTCCGACTTTGGCTCAGGTCATGATCTCGCGGCTCTTGGGTTCGAGCCCCGCATCGGACTCTGTGCTGACAGCTCAGAGCGTGAAGCCTGTTTCAGATTATGTGTCTCCCTCTCTCTCTGCCCCTCCCCCACTCATGCTCTGTCTCAAGAATAAATAAAAGCTATGGGAAAAAAAACCTCCTTATTCAGCCAAGTTATTTTAAAAACTGTATACCATATATGAGACACTTAATTTTAACACTAATTAGATACCTAATGATATCAAAGAAGTGTTAAATTTTTAGATATAATAACAGTGCTGTGGTTGTGTTTTCAAACGTTTGTGCCTCTTATACATATGTGTGAAGTCTGTGTAGATGATGAGTGATGTCTGGGGCTTACTTCCAGATAGTCTGGGAGGTAGGAAGGAGGGATGTAATGAAACAAGACTGGCCGTGAGTTAGAGCTGGGCGATGGAAACTAGGAGGCTCACTACGCTGCTTTTAATATGCTTATAATTTTCTCCAGTAAAAGATTAAAATAAATGCCTAGGGTTGTTTCTCTCTAATTTTTAATTTATAGCCATCATTGCTATGGCCATATTTCATCTGATTTAAGATATTATCAATTGCAGGGCGCCTGGGTGGCTTAGTCGGTTAAGCGTCTGACTTTCGCTTAGGTCATGATCTCGTGGTTCGTGGGCTCGAGCCCCGCATCGGGCTCTGGGCTGACTGCCAGCTCAGAGCCTGGAGACTGTTTCAGTCTGTGACTCCCTCTCTGACCCTCCCCTGCTCACACTGTCTCTCTCTCTCTCTCCTAGAAATAAATAAAAAAACATTGAAAAAAATCTAAAAAAAAAAAGATATTATCAGTTGCAAGATGCTCTATTATTTTATGTATTGTCAGAAAAGAACAAAATCCTGCCAATTAAATGACATGCCACTGATTGTACTATTGATCCCAGCTTAGAGCTGTTAATGCAGAAACAATGGATGTCTTAGAATTGATGTTATTATTATTAATTACAGCCAGCACTTAAGGAGCATTAAGCTCTGTGTAAACATCCCCTTTTCTCTCATAACACCCGCATGAAGAAACTAGTCTCCTCATTTTATGAATGAGTGAACTGAGGCCCAGAGAAGCTAAATAAGCTGCCTAGAGTCACACAGCTAATAAGGGCCACAGGTGGGATTTGGACTCAGGACTATCCGATCCTAAATCTGTGCTCTTTCCTTTGTGAGAGGCCACTCCTGGTAAGCAAAAGGTACAGGGCGAGACAGCTGCCTGTCCCCGGGGGGCTGTCACCTCCCCCTAAGTCTGAGGGGAGGAGGGCACTCACAGGGTCTGGATGGCCCGCAGGGAGGTGAAAGTGCCCTTGGCGAGACTCTGGATCTTGTTGTCATACAGTGAGAGGAGCGACAGGTTCTGCAGATCCTGGAAGGCATCGGGCCGGACGCAGTTGATCTTGTTGGCGTTCAAGAGCCTGTGGGCAGACCAGGGCTGGGTGGTGAGGGGAAGCGCGTGGAATCGGCTGCATCAACACGGCCTGGGCCCCTCCCTGGCACGAAGCATGCACTGTCTCGGGGAGAAGCACGGGGGCACAGGGGCGCTGGCCGCCTGCACGTCCGCTCTGTATGGCAAGCCGAGAAGTCCAACTGCCCTCTCTGAGCGAGGGACCATCCTGCTCCGCTGCTCCTCTCCCTTTCAAGCAACTGCTACAAGTGGGGTTCTTGGGACGCAGAGCGCACAGTGGTCAGGCCACCTCCCAAAGGCATTTGGGGGGCTCCCCTTCTTTCCAGAGCCTGCTGGGTTTCCAGGTATCTGAGATGGGGCTTTTAGATTCTGTGCCTCTTGGAATCTGGGAGAGAACCCTTGCCTGGACCCTCATGGTTCAAGGAGGCTGAGCTGGGTCCGGATGTCCCCCTGCAGGCGGCAAGTCTGTCCCCAGCCTTGCTGACCTCCTTGGGAACACAGGCTGCCTCTCGGGAGCCTCTCAGCTCAGGTGTCCTGCAACCAGCTCTGAACCTTGAACCCCCCTCCCTCTCTGGCCTCGGCAGAGTCCCAGAGTCCCTCACAGCACCCCCAGCGCTGCCATCGTCCAAGCTCCTTGCCTCAACGAGTCCCGCACCCCAAAGAGGCTGACAAGGCTAGTCTGAGAGGCCAGAGGAATACCAGCCCCTCCCTGGGCGCCACCCCAGGACACCTGCAGATGGGTCCTTACAGGAGCTGTAGGGTGTACAGGCCTCCAAACACACCCCGGGGGAGGTCTGTGATCTTGTTCCCATACAGGACCCTGGAGACAAAAGACAGCAGAAAGAGACAGTAAGGACAGCTGGCCAGGACGGACAGGGCTCTGCCAGTTATGCTCACACAATGGCACCACCTCTAAGCCATTCACAGGGCACAGCAGGGCGGCGTAGATTTGTTGTAACAAGTTGCCAGTAGGTGGCAGTAAGGTGTGTTACCAACTGTTCCCCATTTGTAGGTTGCAAAAGTTACTCTATGGGCGAGAGGCAGTAATGATCCCCACTACTGCAAGACCAGCCCCCCAAGACCCACTCTCTGCCTCAAGCATGGAGCCAGCAGAAGCCTGCAAAGGGGCCCTTTGGGGAACTTCATGGGAAATTAACACGGCCCTGGAGCTAAAAGGTTTAAGGAGGAGAAAATCTCATAAGCAGGATAATTAACATATTTTCAGAGAATTACTGGAAGCAATCACGAATGCCAGACGGCACATGCAGAATAAGCTCTGATGTCAAGCAACAGCAAACACCCCGGAAAGAAAGATCAGTTTAGCCGAGCTGAGATCTGGGCGGTGGGGGTACAAGTGGGTGTCTTATCCATTAGTTCTCTGTGTTGAGCAGGAATTCCGGTATCTGATCCAACAAAAAGCAAAGGTTCAAAAAAGCCACGCAGGCAAGAATGGGTTTGGGCAGAGTATGAAGTACCAACAGGGTTTGGGGACATTCCTAGTATCGCAAGCAGCCCCCCTAAACACCCACCCCTGTCAACGGTTCGGCCTAAGTTAAAAACAGTACATGCAGTGTCTTCACACATGGCTCCAAGATCCTTCCTGGAGGGGGGCATGGCAGAAGCAAAGGCCCTGTGGTGGGATCCAGGCTGCCCCCTCCCCCTGGGGGGGGCTCAGTGTGGCCTGAGTGGGGAAAACAAATGGAATAATAGCTTGGATTTTAGCCAGCCAGCACCAGGAAGCCTCTGAGATGATCAGATTTGCATTTGGAAAGATCCCTCAATCTGCTGGGTGGAGAACAGAGTGGAGGGGACAGGGGCTGAAGCAGGGAGACAAAAGTCAGGGTCTGCCAAGGTGGACACTGTCAATGGGATCTATTAACATGACATCAGCACAAAAGTCCCCAAATGGTGGGGAGATGGCTTTGACCAGGTAATCATGAGCAATAGGAACCTAGTGAAGTGTTACTGCTTTTCGGCAAGCCACCTCGAGAATCTGATCTCCTCAGACAATGATGGAGACTCATTATCAGGCTGTCAGGTACAGTTGTGTCGGTTGTATACTGCACAACTTACAGGGTGCCATTCACAAATGGTCCCACCCACTACCTCAGACTCTACTCCAAGAGAATAAGGCTTACACAGAGGCACTGAGCTGGCAGCCTCATGCACTCCCCAAGGAGGAGTTCCAGCCCATTTCACTTCTCAGGGCCCTAATCTAGGCAAGGCATGTGTCCAGTGCTGCCAAGGACAAGCAGAAACACTCACTCTTGAGAGTAACAAAAGGCCCCTTCCAATGGGGAACTCGCCCAACTACAGTGCACTCTCTGTATAGACAAAGTGCTGTCGGACCTCAGACAGCAAGAGGCTTGGTGAACTTGGAGTACAAGCAAGGGTGCTGGGAAAAGGAGAGACGAAGTAACATGTCCAAGATGAATTTTTGAAGCTGCGTGACATTTTATAGATTGATAGACCCCCTGCCCTCCACACGCACACACAATAAACCCTCCAGGGAAGGAAAATGGACAGAAGTGGAGGAAAACACTTTTTTCACATCACTCACCACAACCTGGGATCAGAGCACATTCAGGAGGAAAGATACAAGGTGTGACAGTTGTCACAACTGGAGCTGGGAGTGGCTGCCCTTACACGGGAGCTGGGGAAAGTTTAGGGGCATAGAGTGCTGGGCCTCAGTGGGGAGGGGGTGCCAACAGGAAGGCTGGGCCAAGTCAGAAGACTGCAGCAAAGGATGCTGGGAAAATCCCCTTCGTGGCAGGAAGAGCATCAGAGTTGCCAGGGGTGACAGCTCTGCCTTGCTTCTCGAGGCACTCGGCCCTGGGTTCCTTCTACTCCTTCCCAGGTCAGAGCGTCCACCAGAGAGGAACGGGGAGCTGGGCACGGTAGCCCCCTCCAGGGCCCGTCCGAGGGCTGCAGCCCAGGGGTGGGGGGCTCCCTGGACCCTGGCAGACTTGCACTGCTACTCACAGCGAGTTCAGGGAACGGAGGCCCTGGAAGGCATCGGGAGCGATCTCTGCAATCTGGTTGTTGCTCAGGTCTCTGCAAAGTGTGCGGGAGGGGAGATGGCTGAATCCTGCGGCAGCCACCACGCCCCTCCTCCCAGATGCCATGGGAGGGCAGATTAGGAAAATGAGGGGCCAGTTCTCACATCCACCTGAAATGCCCCTAGCCACTATTTCCCCATGCCGTGCGAGAGTCATGCTCTGGCCCGGCAGTCCAGCCTTGGTCTGTTCTTGACAAAGCCTTACCCCGCATCCCAGCTTCCCCTACACCCCTCTCACGACCTAGTAGCACCCCTGCTGAAATAGGACGGTGACGGTCAGCTCCGGTCACGTGCCAGACTCGGGCTCAACACCCCATTTAGGCCTCACAATGACCCTATGAGGAGGTCACAGCACCGCCATCCGCACTTCACAGATGACCTTGGCAGGCAGAGTCAAGACCTGCCCCGTGGCTGCGGCTGCCTGTGCCAGACTCTTCCTCCTGCCCCAGGCTGACTCCCAGGAAGCAGCAGGAAGCACTCACATCCTCCGCAGTTTTCGGTAGGGAGAGAAGGCTCCTGGAGGGATGGACTTGATCCCATTGAGCTCCAGGCGGCTGCAGAGAGAGCACACAGAGGAAGCCCAGGTCGGGTCACCCCAGTCCTGACCGCTGCCTACTGGGCTCGCCTGCCTAAATGGGTCTTTTGCCCCTGTTCCCAAACTCCGTCTGGAGTAGATGGGCTGGTGGAAGCAGGGAAAGGGGCGGTTGTATTTGAGCCCCATCATCTCAGGCTTGGTGCTGCAAGGGGCCCACAAGTCAGGCTAAGAAACCGACGGCAGTAGACCCACTCAGCTGGGCTGGACAAATGGACCACAGACAGACACCCTCCCCCAGCTCTCTAGAGCTGCCCGGCTTTGGGTGGAGGGCTCAGCCCAGCTCAGGCCAACTGGATCTCCTCCATTTGCATGGAGGGGCCTCGGGCAAGCCCTGCGTGGAGCCTGCCCCCACTCCTCCCTGGACGGCCAGAGGCAGGCCCCTGCTGAGGGCCGGCACCCCAGTACCCTCCCTGCCCTATACTCACATCTCTGTCATGGTCTCTGGCAGGTTGGCGGGGATGGCGGTGAGGCCTTTGCCACGACAGTCCACGATGCCGTTGCTGCAGGTACACATGGCCGGGCAGGAGCCGGAGGACAGCGTGCAGGAAGGCACTCGCCCCGCTTCCCCTTGGCCTGAGGAAACAGTGGGCTGTGACCTGGGGGTGTCCCGTGTCAGCACCTCCCACCCCAGATACAGCATTATGGGTGGGAACAGGGCACCTAGTGTTTCTCTGAGTGAGGCTGAACCACAGAGCACCAGGGGCTACCACGTAACTCTGTGGGTGCCTGGCACATAGCACGTGCTTGCTAGATGTTTGCTGAACTTGAATCTGAACCTGTGTTGCATGAGAGTATGACTCACACTAGGAAATCCTGGCCTAAATTCTGCAGCTCCAGGTTCTAGTCCATGTCACCCAACACTCTGAGACCGAGTCTCCTCATTGGTCACGAGAGAATGACAAGGACTATGTTTATGGGGCACCCACTCTGTGCCACACACAACAGTAAGTGTTACACACGTAGTAACTCATTTAATGCTACTGCTGAACCCATGAGGAGTGTGATGTTATTGTAGCCATTTTGCAGGTGGGAAAACTGAGTCCTTGATATTTATTAATTTGTGGAAATCACACAGCTAATAGGTGGTAAAACCAGGATAAAACCTAGTGGCTGATAGAGATTTTTCTAATTGAAGTACGACATACAGAGTGCACCATCTTAAGTGGAGAGCTGCTGAATTTCTACTGATGGATACGCCCATAGAACTGTCCCCAGACACAGCATTTCTATCACCTAGAAAGGCTTTCCCATGCCCCTCCTCCAAGGTAACCACTATTCTAAGATCTGTCACCAAAGTTCTGCTCTGCTCATGTGCAGACTTGACATAAATGAAATCAGAGAGCAGGCCCTCTTCGTGTCTGGCTTCTTTTGCTCAATATAAAATATTCGAGATTCGCCCATGTCATGGTGTGTATCTGTACTTTGTTCTTTGTCACTGCTGAGCAGTAGTCTATTGCATGGATATATCATAACAGGTTAATCCTTTCTCTTGCTGGTGGACATTTGGGTTGTCTCTAACTCTGGGCTATTATGAAAGAAAGTTGTCTTGAATATGCTTGGACATGATGTGTTTGCGAAGGTTGAGAACAGATCACGGATGGGGCAGGAAGGGGAGATGGGTGGGGAAAGGAAGTGATGAGTAGGGACAAGAGGTGATGGATGGGAACAGGAGATAATGGGTGAGGACCGGAGGTGTGAGTGATCCAGGCGGTGGTGGATAAGGGCAGTAGGTGATGAGTAGAAAAAGAAAGTGATGGGCAAAGAGAGGAGGTCATGGATGGGCCAGATGTCAGTGGGTGGTGACAGGAGGTAATGAGAGGGAACAAGATGTGGGGGGGAGGGGCGGGGGGAGCAGGAGGCAGGTGACGGGCAGTCGACAGCCCCAGCAGGGCCTGCACCCACCTGAGCAGCTGAACTCACTCTTCTGGACCTCGGCCACGTTGAGGCCACGCAGGCTGGCGGGGCCCGAGCACTGAGTGAAGAGCCCGATGGTTGGCCGCTGCCTTAGCCACTGGGAGAGCCAGGCCAGGTGGCAGTCACAGAACAGGTGGTTGGAGTGCAGGCGGCTGCAGGGGACAGGGCGGCTCAGGGCCCGCCCCCCGGGCCACCAATGGGATTTCCTGCGGTGGCGGGACACCTCTGGCCGCCGCCCCCTGCCCCCTCCAGCCGCGGGCTGCAGCGTGAGCAGCCATCAGATCCTCACACTGAGCTCACACAGACCCACTGCCCCGAATCACGTACCTCATTTTGAAACACAAAAACAAAGCACCTGTTCTCCAAGTTGAAACCAAATGTAAGACGTTCCACATCCTTCCATTTTAGGTCACTCCCCTCCCCCTCTGGCTCAGATACCCCCCAGCCAGGGCTGACCACTGAGGATGCAGAGAAGGCGCTCCTTCTTCCGCCTGTGGAAGTCTTCGCCCTCTGCCCCCCTCCTCCCCCGCCGGGGCCCCAGCCCAGCTCGCCCGCTGTCCAGGCTACCCCGGGCTGACTCACAAGGTGCGCAGCTTGGGCATGTGGTTGAAGCTGGACACGGGGATGGTGCTGATGTTGTTGTTGTTCAGGGTCCTGATCAGGGGAAAGCAGAGCCGTTCAGCGGCCACGCAGCAGGAAGTTACACGCGAAGGAGGGACAGGACTTCTCTCTGACAAGCACGCAGACTCTCACACCCAGATCCACGACGGGGCCCAGAGGCTCTGCCCGCCCAGGAGCGCGACACAGAGCTGCCCTCAGGGAAGTCCCCGAGTGGGGCCAGTGGCTAACAGGCAGCTGCCACAGACTGCAGGCACACAAAGCAAGGAGAGGGCACGGCCGCCCACGGGCTTGAGCCAGTTTGGAAGTCAGGGTGGGGGTTCACAGGGGGAGACAGGGCAGCATTCCTGCCTCAGGTGTCACAAAGTCCTGGAGGACACTGACACTTCCCTGGACCTCACGTGAGCAGGGTGAGCCTGGGTCACACGCCACAGGCATGACGCCGTGAACACATGTCCCCCCACCCCCGTCCTGGGTGGCAGGTCTAGGGCAGCAGAGAGCACCGCCTCTGTCCTGGGCTTAGCACTGCCTCCCAGGGCATCCCACGCCCTGTGCTGCTCCCGGCCCCACTCCAGCTGCGGGGGCCTCAGCTCCTGCATTAGCGTGGCCCCGCGGCCTCTGCTGCCCTTCCCTCGCTCTACTTACAGCACCTCCAGCCCCCGCAGAGCCCGGAAAGCCCCTTCCTCGATACAGCTAATCTGGTTCTTGTCCAGCTGTCTGTGGGGCAAAGGAAAGTTGTACAGGAATGCACGTTGCCTAGAGCAGGGGTGTCTTCCCACATGTTCTGATCCAACACTCATTAGTTTAAAAAAAAAAAAGGCCTGGCCCCAGTCACTCGTCCAGTACATATGTGTTCATCCAAATAGCAAATACCATAAAACCTTGGATTGCGAGTACTTGTTCTGCAAGTGCTCCGTAAGATGAGCAAATGTTTCTAACAAATTTTAATTTGATAAACAAAAAATGCCTTGCGATACAAGTGCTACGCGACAGCTAATGTCACATGATCACAGATGACCAATGGTTCTTGAAGTTTGCTTTGATATACACATGCTTCGGATTACAAGCATGTTTCCAGAATAATTTTTCACAAACCAAGGTTTTACTGTACTCGTAAAAGTTTCAGTTCTTTCTGATTTAGTTAAACAATACATCTAAATAAAAGTTGTATTCTATTCCTCCACCTAACTGCACATCCTCTGGGGAACAGGCGCCCACACCCCCACCGTGGAGACCACCTAGAGGGTGTTGGCAGCTAGAAAATGGGACGGGCTCTCTCCAGGGCGGTGGCAGTCAGTGCTGGCAAACAGATTTTGCCCTGAGTGCCAAGTGAGACTGACTAGCCATGGCCACCTGGAAGGCTGCCTTTGGAATAAACCGAAGCTGTGATTTGGGCCCCTGGGAAAGAATGCTGTGCTCCATTGTCTACTACAGACATGGGGTCGGGGAGCGGCACACAAGCTGGGCACGTGCCATCCCTGCAGCAGTCAGAGCTCGGGGAGGTGGCACGTCTGGGCCAGAACACATCCGAGTAGTAGGAATAAACCATTACATTTATTTTTTTTAAGATGTAATTTTTTTTAAGTTTATTTATTTATTTTGAGAGAGAGAGTGCAAGCAGAGGAGGGGAAGAGAGAGGTGGGGAGAGAGATAGAATCCCAAGCAGGATCTGCATAGTCAGCAAAGAGCCCGACACGGAGCTTGAACCCATAAACCGTGAGATCATGACCTGAGCTGGAATCAAGAGTCGGACACTTAACTGACTCAGCCACCCAGGCGCCCCTAAACCATTACATTGAAATAGCACTTGACAGAGTGTATTTATTTCCATGTCTCGTCTAAACTTCAGAACAAGCCTGTGAGGTAAATAGGATGTTCCCATTTTACAGAACAATATATTGAGGTTCAGTGAAGTTAACTGATTTCCAGCCACTTACACAATATGTACCAGGAAGAGAAGATTCAAACCCAGCCTTCTCAATCTACTGAAGGGCAGAGCATAGACTTTGCCATTTAAATGCCCCTCACCAAAGCACCCACAGTCCATGGCATTCCCTTCTGCCTGGTCCCCAAAGGCTGCCTGATTCCTCTGACCCCAGATTGTTCCAGAAGACCATGCTGGCACCAGTCATCCCAGAGCCCACACCAGCGCCTTGTCTGCCTGGACCGTAGGGCTCGGGGAGACACACAAGGATGCTGCAGGGGTGGCCCTCCAGCCCTCCACCCTTCTCCCTCCCAGGCCTGGACTCACAAGTTTTTGAGGTCTGTAGCTCCACGAAAAGCTTTTCTGGGGATGGCCTGGATGGTGTTCTCACTCAGGTCCCTGAGAGGATAAGCCAGAGGGAGAGAAGCACGATCAGAAGAGACTTCTCCAGAGTGCCCTGATGCGTCCGGGAGGTCAGGGTGGCCACAGAGTGTTCCAGCACCTGAGGCAGTGCCCGACACAGGCCCGCTCGTTAAGCAAGCGTTTGTTGAATGAATAAATGAATGAATGAATGACGGAGCTGGAGAGAGGTGCCCTGCCCTGGAGGGAGCTTTGTCCCCAGTCATTTCCCCTCTCTGCACAGAGTGGGTTGCAGATGGAGGGACAAGCTTGGGGTGGCCATGACCAACTCTGCCAGCTCCCGGGGAGGTCAGCTCAGCCCCCAAGGCATTACGCAGGGCTGTAAGGGAGCAAGCCACCGAGGGGCTTCTTTGTTAACAAGCCCACAGCCACCCCGGGACCTGCGGTAAGTGCACGCATGACTCAGTCTCTGTTTCACCAAGGAGGAACAAGGGCTGGGGAGAAAGGCATCACCAGTAGCCCAGTCAGTATGTGGCAGATTCAGGACACGGAATCCAGGCCGGGTCTGACTCAGAGATCCTGTGCTGAGAGCCTGTGGTCAGCAGAGCCACCTCGAAGAGCCTGAGCCCACACGGAGTCTGGCCCCTGCAGCCTGCTTCTCGTGCTGGCAGGGAGCACAGTGCCGCCTCCCTGCCCTGCAGCTTGGATGGCAGAGGTCAGCAAGGACTCCACCGTCTCCCCATTATTAATGCCCGATGTAAGGGCATGGAGTTGCAGGGACCCTGCAAATCCCTGGCTTCTGCAAGTTCCCAGACTAGCTTCTGGATACTTCCTCTGGTCTGCTGGCGGACAGGACCCCTGGCACCTGTCCACCAGCCTCCCCCTTCCTCTCTCAGCATCCTTACTACAGACTTTACAGCATCCTTACCACTGCCTTTCCAGGGCAGTGTTTCCTCACTGCAGTGGTGGCATCAACAGCCCCTGCGCTCCAAGCATGCTCCCCAGCCCAGCACTGCCTAGCACATCACATACCCAAACCCTGTTGACCTTGCTCTAACTGTGGAGCAAATAACATTACCATCCTCCTCTTCCAAAAGATAAAGGGGAGGCTTAGAAAAATTCAAGGGAACACAGCTGTCGAGAGGTGGCTCTAGGATCTGAGCCTGGCAGTCAAGGTCCCTCCCAGAGCCACACCTCGCACAGCCTCACACAGAGCAGGCACTGGAAGTGGGGGAAAGGAGGTCCTCCCCTATTTTGCAGAGGGGGGACCTGAGCTCCAAGAAGTGAAGCAATCTGCCCAAGGTTAAACCAGGTTGGGGACCCAGATGGTTTACAGGAGAGCCCTGCATCAGATGTGCCCTCAGGGTCCACAGCTGGGCAGCTAGGGGATGACTGTCCTGATGTGGGGTCCTGTGCTGGACAGCTCCACAGACCCCAGCCCCTCTGGGCCAACCCCACAGGGCTTTGACCATGTCCCTCCTTTCAGCCATTCACCCTAGAGGCCCTACGGTTCACTGCCAGCCCCCCCCCCCAGCACACACTCCCTGGGCTCTGAGGGCCCCCACCCCTCCATCTGGGTTTTCCTGCTGAGACAGAGAAACGGAAGCACAGTAGTAGAATGCACAGACCCTTCCAATCCCGACTCCCCGGCTGTGTACCTGTTGGTCACCCCCTTTCCTGAGCTGCAGTGTCCTTCAGTGCAAAGTGTGGATACGAGCCTGGCAAGGACTGTCCCCACCAACCCTATCCCCCTGCATCGAGTATGAGCTCCCTTCCTTCCAACCCCCCCAGCCTCTACTGTCCCCCCGCCCCCTAACTGGCCCCAGGCGTCTGTGGTCTGGAAGGGCAGCAGCAGCAGCCCATTCTCTGTTCTCTCTCCCCTTGAAGGAAGGCTTCTCAAGGCTATGACACACACTTCTCTCCTTCAAAACTACACACAACCCCCATCACGGCCTGTGCTCTGCTTCACTGTAACTGGCTGTCCCCACCTCTCCACGCAGCAGCTGCGTCACCCGCATCCACCTCCCGGCAGGTGGCAGTGGGTCTGGGGGGGCGCTCGTGTCCACCTTCCTCTCCTTCCCCCACCCGCATGCCAGTCTTCACTCTCTTTCCAGAGTCTTTAATCTCAGTTGTCTGTGTGCATCTCCGGCACGCCTGTTTAGTCTGTCTGTGCTCCTGGAGACATTCTGTGCACCCCACAGTCTTAGGCTGCCCCAGAGCTGCCTCTGGCTTCCCCTTCCACACCCCCCACCTTGCTTTTCCCTTTCTCAGCAATTCCCACCAGCCCCTCCATCTTGAGAGGACAGGAGAGCATTTCAGCTTTTACTTACCTGCCTAATCCTATTCTCACCTCTTCCTTGCCTAGATAGCTCTGTCCCCTGCCCATTTCTTGTTATGCAGGTAATTGCTACCTACAACAGAGTACAGGTGATACACCCTGTACTACCCCTCCTGTGCCCTTGGTCTGTGACCTTGATCTCTCCCTCTTTTTAAGTAGATGCTGACACCAGGCAGCATAGCTGGACAGGTGAACTCCAAAATTGGGAGCAAGGGCTGTGCAGCCCACACAGGTAAACAAGAGACTGCCAGCACTCAGAGGGTCACAGTCACATGACTTCTCTCTCATCATTCTCTCTGGGAGAAGCCAGCCACCAAGTCAAGTAGCTCTCTGGAGAGTTCCACACGGGGAGGAACGGAAGCTTGCCAACAGCCAGCACTGGCTGCCAGCAGCATCAGTCAGTCATCAAAGAAACATTCTCCAGCCCCAGTCATGCTTTCCAACTCTGCAGCCTGCTATGTCCGCACGCTGCCCCGCAGAATTCAGACGTTGAAATCCCACTGCCCAGTGTGACGGTGTTAGGAAGTGGGGCCTGAGGGAGTGCTGAGGTCATGGAGGTGGGCCCTGGTGAGTGCGATGAATGATGAACAGCCCCATAAAGGAGGTGTGAGGGGGCTCCGCTGCCCCCCCACCTCGGGAGGACACAGCTGTGAGCCGGGAAGTCTCTGGGCCAGGACGAGGGGCCTCACCCAACGCCAGTGGGCTGGCACCGTGCTCCTGCACTCCCCAACGTCTAGCACTGTGAGAAATAAACATTTTTTGTTTATAAATGACCCAATCTACGGTATTTCTGGTACAGTAGCCTGCAGAGGCTGACACACAGCCAGCCAACATCGCAAGTGCAATCTCATTCAAGACCCTGAGCCAGGACCACCCGGCCGCCTATACATACTGTGAGAGGAGGAAGGTGTGTTGTCCTTTTCGGATGCTACACTTCGAGGTCATTGGCTACACAATAATCCATGACAAAAACAGGGGTCCTTCTGGGGAACGGTCCAGGAGAGACCATGACGAAAACAGGGGTGCTGCCGGAGAACGGTCCAGGGGTGGCCTAGAAGCTGTGCTAGAGAGTGTGGTCTGACTCTGAGGGCATGAGGGCCCCTGAAAGCCTGTGGGGAAGCCAGGGTCTTGCTCAGACGTGGAGTGGACGGGCTGGAATCTGTTCACAGTGAGCCTCCACCACTTGGCGCTTTGGGCCTCAGTCTCCTTGTTTGTCAAAAGCACAGGCTGGACCAGATGATCTCCTCATCTCCCCACAGAGTCCCACCATATGCCAACTGCTCCAAGACATAGTGGGTGAGGCGCTTGGTTCCCTGGGCATCTGAGACCCCAAGGGGAGCCCATTGCTGACGGCACGCTTTCTGAGAGAAGCAAGTCTGAGAGAGGACACACACAACCACCTGCCCTCTCCTTCCCACAGGGAACCAGGAGAAGGAAGCATGTATGGCAAGGGCAAGACAAGAGCGGGGGGCCAGCGGCCTGGGGACTTGTACAGAGTCAGGAAGACAGAGGGCGCACAGGAGGTGGGGGCCTCCAGCAGGGCGGCCCCTTTGGCCCCAGCTGGCAGTCCACCCTTCAGCCAGGCCCGGGAGGGAACTCTGGGCCGGTCCCTCACATCCATTATTCCCTTTAATCCTGTCCACAACCCTGCAAGCAAAGGTTTTTTATTTGTATTGATTCGTTTATTGATTTAAGCCAATCTTGTTCCAGAAAGGCTTTAAGGTGGCTTATAGGGCTTTACAAAACAGCAAGAGAGCAAGAGTGAAAAGTGGGGCGAAGAGAAGAAAAATCAATGGCGGGTGCCAAGAATGCAGCACGATGTCATCCCCACACATGTCAGGTCCAGGGCAAAGCATGGGCTCTAGGCTTTCCGAGAGCTGATGCAAAAGGGGGAAACTGGTCCATTAACAGCATCCTGAATATATGTGTACATTTAAAAGGACCAGTTTCTCAGGAGGACAGCTGTTTGGGGAATTGAGACAAGAATTCTCCAGGGATCCTTATGAAAAATGACAGTGTGGCCTAATCAATAACACTAGATCCTTATAATAAATGGGTTTCAAGTGTCTGTTTCTTATAATGGCATTGCATCAAAGTACAGTTCAGGAAATGCAATTCTGTAAGGACTCAACAGCAGGAGCTAAGTGGGGAAGGAAGGGGCAGAAAGAGCGTGTGCAAAGGCAGGAGATGGACTAGAGCCTGGTGCAATCAGGGGTAGTTAGGTTTGCCTGGAGGAGAAGGCACTGGGAATGTGTCTGCAGGAAGAAGGCTTTGCAGGCCTGAGGTGACAGTTTAGACCAGAGAGGCGTCTGGTCCAACGGCCTTTTAGGCATTGCTCAGGGGCCCCAAAGCTTCCAGAGGAAAGATGCCACCCCCAGGCAGGCAGGAGATTTGACATCAAGAGCCCATCCATGAGGTGAGGGTCCAGGGGTGGGGGTGGAGCCATCCAGGGCCAGCCCACAGGACCAAGCAGCCCACGCTGTTAAAATGAATAAAGGAACCTGAACTTAAGTAAGACCCAGGAAGAAGCCAGCCTCTAGACCAGAGGAAAATGGGTGAGCTTTGGAAGCCGGGCTTCCAAGGAAAATGCAGTATGCTGGCAGCACAGGAGGGGGTGGAAAGAGCTGGAACTGTTCAAGGAGAAAGACCCAGATTCAATTCCTGCTTCTACCATTTATCAGACAGGGATCCCGGAAGTTACGGACCTGACGGCTTCACCGTCTCCATTTGTAAAATGGAGATAAAAATACCTACCACACAGGTTTGGAGAAGAGGAGCTCATGTATTTAAGCTTCTGAGTCCATGAAGAAGTGAGTTTGTGTATTTAAGCTTCTGTCCTAGTACCTCCATTTGGCAGCATGTAAGAAAGCTGGCTTTTGTCCCTCAAACGCAGTTGGCCAGTCCCTTTCCTAAGGCTCTGACTGTAGTTTCCAGTTTGCTCACTAGGGGGCACAAAAAGCCTTCCCTGGACTCGGATGCCTTCTCAGCCACAGCACAAACCCAAAGCTTTTTTTTTTGGCTCCAGTTGACCTCCTATCTGGTCAACAATTGTCTTGCCTTTCCCAAATCTCTTTGAAGTGATGTTTCTCATCTCCATTTTCACTAGGTTGGCATGCAATCCCAAAAGTCACCACCTACATCTTCCATTTTGGCTCCATCATCCTGCGGTGACCTACCTTGTCTCAGGCCCTGAAGTGGGTGGGGCCTGGGTGTGTCAGGGCAAAACGATACACTGACAGAGGCCGTCCTGGAAGAGGGAGGGTGCTGGAGCTGGAAAGACAAACCCAAACTGGGAGCAGCTGGTGGCCTGAGCCTGGCCATGGGGAGCGGAGGGCACAGATGGGCCAGAAGTCCCAGGCAGGACAGTGAAAAGCAA
Source organism: Crocuta crocuta (assembly GCF_008692635.1). Classification (NCBI taxonomy): domain Eukaryota; kingdom Metazoa; phylum Chordata; class Mammalia; order Carnivora; family Hyaenidae; genus Crocuta; species Crocuta crocuta. Next base: position 2,608,522 of record NW_027527853.1, on the reverse strand, counting down.
ATTCCCAGAGTAAGGATGCAGCAGCCAGACAAGGGACAGACTGGGGAGATAAATACAGGCCGGGGGACAAGTCCTAAGGGTGAGGATGAGGTCTTGGACTTTGACAAGCTCCCCAGTGAATACAGATGCTGCTGGTCCCGGAAGTGCACACTGAGAGGCCAGGGCATAGAGGAGAAAGCCCACAGCAGAGTGTCATAAGAAAGATGGGTTCAATAAACCCTGGCTTACCCACTTAAATCACGTGGTCTTAGGCAAGTCACTTAAACTCTCTGGCCTGTTTTCTCATATGCAAAATTGGGTGTGAGAAGTGGCACCTACTTTGCAGGACCGATGTAACAGGTGCTGTATGTTCTCAGCCCTGCCTATTACTGCACTTATGTTGCCATTCCTTCAGTTCTTCAGAACCCTCCTGCCACAGGACCTTTGCACTTGCTGTAACTGCTGCCTAGAATATTCTTCCACTAGTCTTCAGGCAGTAAACTCCTATTTGTCCTTCACATCTTAGTCCACAGATACTTCCCTTGACTGTTCCCTTTGCTCCCGGCTCTCAGGACCCCATGCTTTTCCTTCTTAGCACCATTTCATTATAAATCCAGGTTTATAATGAAATGTTGCTATACTGAATGTAATTAATACTGATTTTCGGTTAACATCCATCTCCCCCTCTAGACCATAATTTCCCTCTCTCTTCCCCCCTCCCCTGACCATACTCTTTTAAAAGGGTCTCTTTTAAGGTTGCCTGGGTAGCTCAGTCAGTTCAGCATCTGACTCTTGATTTTAGCTCAGGTCATGATCTCGCAGTTTGTGAGTTTGAGCCCTGCATTGGGCTCTGTGCTGGTAGCTCAGATCCTACTTGGGATTCTCTGCCTCCTTCCCCCCTCCATCTCAAAAATAAATAAACTTTAAAAATAAATACATAAGGGGTGCCTGGGCGGCTCAGTCGGTTAAGTGTCCGACTTCAGCTCAGGTCATGATCTCATGGTTTGTGGGTTCAAGCCCTGCCTCAGGCTCTGTGCTGACAGCTAGCTCAGAACCTGGAGCCTGTTTCCGATTCTGTGTCTCCCTCTCTCTCTGCCCCTCCCCTGCTCATGCTGTCTCTCTCTCTCAGAAATAAATAAAATATTTTAAAAAACACATAAATGTTCCTGATTCTTAAAAACAAATGAACAAACAACAGAGGACCATCTCTTTTGCTCCCTATGGTGTCCCAGACCCAGCACATTGCGGGACTCAGTAATTTTTAACTGAACTGAACTAATGTGGATCCACATCATTCTTTTGCTCCAAGCCCTCTGCATGTCCCTGACCAAACAAGGAGTGAGGCCGGCTGTGAGGCTGAGAGGCGCAGCCGCTCAGAGCTGCACAGGCGGGCCCCACCTGTCTTTGAGAGGCCCTCACTCGTGCACTGGGCACCCCCGTACCTACGCTAACTGGGCAGCGGCAGACGCCATCAGATGAGGCTCCGAAAGGCAAGGGAAGCACTGGAGAAGCCCTGTTGCCCTTGTTTTATCATCAGCCTTGCCCCTCTCCTCGCCCATCCACACAGAACCTCAGTAACTGAGCAAACTCACCCGGTGCTCAGGTGAAACAGCAGCATGAGCAGGGAGGTGTGGGTGGTGCTGGAGGAAGGTGACTCTCCTGGGACCCCATGAGGAAGAGAGAGAGCTGGAGCCCCTAAGAGTCCACCCCAGGGAGCTCCTGTTAAGGGTCCCCGGGGCGAAGATCCTCACGGTCTGAACCCCACCACCCAAGATCAAGGGCCTTGAGAGGCAAGCCACCGCCAATTGCAGCACCCCCAGGTCTGCGAACACCCCCAAAGATCCAAGTCAGGCCCCTTTCCATGACAAGAAGAGGGCAGCCAGGCCCACCCCCTGGCTTGGGCACGATCCCGGGGCCCCTGCCCCTGCAGCCTCTGCCAGGGCTGGGGATAGCAGGGCCTGGGAAGCCGAGGTCGGGACCCCATGTTCTCGCTGCTAATCCCCCTTCACGCTCTAACCAGATTGGGCCCTGCTGGCAGACTGGCCTCTGAGGGCATCAGCGGGGGGCCCAGCCGGGGACTGCTGGGCACCAGCCAAGGCAGGNGCAGCCAGCTCGCCACCCCCACCGCGGGCCCCACCGGGGCCTGCTCTGTCTGCCTCTCAGGCCACACGGAGGGAGGGAGGGAGGCTCGGGGCAGTCAGGCATGTCCCCTTCTGCTAGCAGCCTGGCTGGTTACCCTGAGCCCACCCAATACGGGCCCGGTGAGAGGGAATAGGGCATCCTGTTTCAGGCCCCCTCACCAGATCTTCCTTGTTGTGAGACGGTCCGATGAGGACTCATGCCCAGAAGCAAAGCCGCCATGAACCCACCACAAGGCCCCTGCAGCCTCCCTGTCTGTGAGGTGGTGGGAATGACCGTGGGCTTGCGGGGCCGCGCTGAGGCTGTGTCAGCTCCCACTGCTTGCACTCTTTAATGGTCCTCACGAGGCCCTGTAGGGAGGGCTGGGTGGGGGTGGGCGGTCAGTGCTGGGAAATCCGGGACTGGGAATCAGGAGGGTGAGACTCGAGGCCACCTCTGACCCCAGCCCGCCTGGTGACCTGGGGTGAGACCTGCAGTTGGTTCCCAGCTCCTCAGTCTCCTTTCCAACACTGCCTTCCCAGAGAGGTCGAGGTCCAGGGGTTCAATCACAGTGAGTGGTGGCCCAGCATGGAGGATGAGGTGGCTCACACTGCTGCCGCCAGGGAGTCCCTCCCAATCCCACAGTGGGTGACTCAGCACCCATGCTCTGGCCCCTGGGCCAGCAAAAACGGAGCCACCTGGGAGTTTGTCAGAAGTGTGGACTTTCCGGCCTCACTTACTGAATCAGAATCTGCCTTTTAGCAAGACACCCAGTTGACTCGTATGCATATTAAAATTTAAGAAGCCCTGCGTCTGACAGAGGAAATTTAAAAATGTTTCCCTGGCCCCAGCTAGGGCTAAATAGGGTTGTATTCCCTGCTGCCAGCCAGCATTTCAATGCTAGGCATCAGGTCCTATTCCTTTGAGGCTGAGGGTTGGGGACTTGGACAGGGACCGCACAGTGGGTGGAGACAGGGAAAAGCAGCAGACTGTCGCCTGCAGTATGCCACTGCCAACCTGCACGGGGACCAGAGGAGGCACTCGCAGGATGGGGCGAGGGGGAGGGGCAGCAACCACTACGTTTGCCCCACTGTCCTCCTTGCTTTCTTGATGGGTTTTAGGGGCAGGAGGGGGATTTGCCTGAGGGCTTTGCTGAGATCCAGGCTGTGGTGGTGATCAGCACATGAGGCTGCGAGGAGGCCAGGGGTCGCTGCTCCAGGGAGGCTCTGCACCCCAGGTCCCCGCTGCAGGAGCACCCTCAGGGAAGAGGTTGGCAGTGCCTCCTGGGTGGGATACCAGGTGTCCACCTGCTCTGAGGTGCTCCCGGGATCTGGAGGGACCATCTCTCTCCTGCCTCTGTCTGTCCTTCAATCCTGCCTCACCCTCTACCCCTCCCACCCAGGAGGGAAATTAATTCTGCAATTACCCCTCTCTGTTTGCGCTCCCAAGCCCATGGGACAATATTCAGGTGCCCCAGATTCACCTTGCAGGTGGGCTGCATGTGTGTGCCCCTGTCTTTGGGTGACCTTCAAGGGGGGTCCTTTAGAGGCATTTGGTGGCAAGGACCTGAACCATGCCACCTCAGGCCCTGACCTCAATGCAGGGCCCAGGGCTTTGTCCACTCATAGATCTCCCAGGAGATCTCCCAGGCACTTCCAGGAGATGCAACCTGTGTTATCAGGGGCTGATCTTGGTGTGGATGAACTTGTTTCATTGTCTCCAGGAGTCAAGTTTGGATAGGAGGAAAGAGGACAGTGCAGAAGTGACCAGAGTATAATGTCAAAAGGGCACACTGGTTGGGGGTGGGGCAGGGAACTGGTTTCCTCTGGCCTGGGCCAACCGCCCCCTCCTCCCCCGCATGTTGTCAGAACACAGGAAAGACTGAGCGAGCTGCCTTTGCCTCCTCATGTGGCTGGACTGCCCTCTAAGTGGCCAGTTCCCCTTGCTAATATCTGTGCCCTCCTCACCCCCTCTCCTCTGCTCTCCCGATCAGCAGAATCAAGCCAGCAAATGGCAGGGCTGGCAGATAAGCCAGTATCCCCAAAGGGGGCCTCAGTGACAGCGAGGAGCTGGCCAGCCAATAGCCAGTCTGGGAGCAGAGCCAGGAGACGTGGGCTCAGAAGCAAGCCTCTTTGCACCTCAGTTTCCTCATCTGGAACATAAGCTTGTAAGAAGGGTAAGTAATCAAATGTGAAAGTATCCAGAGGAGTGTCTGGGACACAGTTGGTGACAATCTACTGCTGAGAAGGCTTCAAACTACCCCTGGTAATTATTACTTGGCGATTCAGCTCTGTCCCGTCTCCCTTACTCCTTCTCCCCATCCTAAGGTGGTTATAAGATTCATAGAATTCAATCTCACACATGCTCTGGGAGCTCCTGAGATTTAAAAAAGTGCTGCGTATACCTAGGCTTTTCCCAGGAAACTCCTGACATCCAAACTCTTGTAGGTGGTTTTAGAGGCTGACACCACGAATGGCGGGTTTGAGCTTTGCAGGAGAGAGGGGCTGGTCTGAACAGGGCATGCCAGATGCTGTCAGCTGGAGAGATGCCCTCCCTCCCCTGTCCACCATGCTGCCCTGAAGCCACACACCCTCCTGTGGCCGCCCCTCTCCTTCAGCCCTGCAGAGTTAATGCTGCAGAAACCTTATTAGGAAGAGCCATTATGCAGCCCTGGATAGCTGCACCATAAAACCAGCCTGGGTAACATTTCCTCAAACTGGGCTGTTTGTTATGCAGCTACTGAACATCACTGTAATCGATTTCCACAATAGTGATATCAGATGCGAGGCACACACCCCACAAAGCAACCTCAGAGCCCTGACAAGGAAAAACTGCTGAGAGGCTGGAGTCCCATTCAAGAGGGAACAGCTCAGGAGGCAGGGGAGGGAGGGAGAGGTGACAAGAAACAGAACCTGCAGGCACCGGTCCCAGCTACCATGGCAAGAACACAGTAATGGGGGGCGGGGGGGGGAGGAATGCAGGCCTCTCTTAACTTGGGTGCCAGGGCAAGGCCTTCCCTATACTCAACCACTACATACGGGACCCCAAGGAAGTGCCTGACATTTCTACTGCTCTTGTCCTGGACACTCACGGGTTGTTAGGACCTACAGCTTCAGACATGCCCAGACCTGACACACAGTGGTGGGGGCAGAGGGGGAGTGGTGCATCAGGAGGAAAAATCAAGATATAGAAGAAAGAACATGAGCTTTGGAGCCTAAGTTTGACTCCAAGTTCCACCACCGTTTATAGCCCATGTGCTCCTAGGCAAGTCCCTCAACCTATCTGAGTCTAGTCGCTCATGTGTGAAAGGGGACTGATCACAGCTCCCTGTTGTTGAGTTGTGGTGAGGATGACAAGCCATACGTGCCTTTTATACAAAACACAAAACAGGCAGAACTAATCTTTGCTATTAGAAGGCAGGATCGTGGGGGACCCTGGGTGGCTCAGTCAGTTGAGCATCCGACTTCGGCTCAGGTCATGATCTCGCAGTTCACGGTTTGTGGGTTTGAGCCCCACATCAAGCTCTATGCTGACAGCTCAGAGCATGGAGCCTGCTTCAGATTCTGTCTCTCCCTCTCTCTCTGCCCCTCCCCTGCTTGCACTCTGTCTCTGTCTCTTTGTCTCTCTGTCTCTCTCTCAAAGATAAATAAACATTAAAAAAAAGAAAAGAAAAGAAAAAATAAAGCCAGTATCATGGTTATCCTGGAGGGATTGGGGAGAATTAATGACCAGAAGGAGGTACAGGAAGTTTCTGGGTGCTCATGATATGTTTACTTCTTGGTCTGGTGGCCCATCATGCTGGGCACAGGTGTGTTTGCTTTGCGAAAATTCAGCGAGTAATATATATGAATATACGTAACACATATACTGATAGTTGCACTCTTCTGTATGTATGTTATCCTTCAGTGAAAAGACTGTAAAATAGCACATGAAGCACTGATTCCCATGCCTGGTGCTTCGTAGACATGCAACATATGCCAGTCCCCTGCCTCCCTGAGCCCTCACTGGAGGAGGCAAATGGGGAAGAAAATCTTCCAAAGTGACAAATTACAGAAGAATTGGGGCTCACAATTCTAAGTGGTGGGGAAATGCGTGGGCTGAGGAGAAACTGCACAGAGGATGGTGTGGCAGGAAGAATGCCTACCCCAAAGTGATGAGGGATCAGAGACCAACTTCAAACAAGTAAGGAGGTTGGAAAGCAGGTACCGTGGGCATGTGAGAAGTTTGTGCTGGGTTAAGATGCTGCATCTCCCAGGGAAAGATGATATCTGTCTCTAATGCAGCAATGCATGTCTCAGTTCCATATCTTCCTGGAGAGAGGGGGCTGTGCCCTGCTCCAGATGACACCTCAGGGTCAAGTGGGTGAGCTGAGATGCTGATGCTGGGGGGGGCGGGGGGAGGTGGCAAGGATCTGGGGGATTCCAGGGCATGAGTGGGGGAAATGGGCCAACAGAACAGCCTTCAGAACAGGTCGGCATTCTTTTTCTGCCTGTTTCAAGAAGGGATTATTAAGGCAGTTTTAAGGACACATTATTAAATGGAGTAAGGTAACAGAAACCAGAAGAGGTAGGAAAGGAAAGGGAAGGAAAGAGAAAGAAGGAAGGAAGGAAGGAAGGAAGGAAGGAAGGAAGAAAAATAAAATAAGAAAGAGAAACACACTCTGCAAAAGCCTTTGTGTTTACTTACAAATGTGCCCTGGCTTCTCCCAACCTAGGGGAATGTGGGCACCGATGTGCTATGCAATTTACGAAGTCCACAGATGAAAACAAGCTTGGGAGAGGCATGGTCTTTCCTGGTTCTAAAACCAAACAAGGAAGCCTCCCACCAGCCCCCATAAAGAGATGACCAAAAGATGGAAAAGCAAGACCCTCATCAGCATCTCCAAAGGCGGCCCAACTATGCTAGGTCACTCCCTTCTGAGTCACTTTCCCAGAAGCCAAGTCACAGATCAGCCAACTCCCCAAAGGGTCAATTTCACTGTTTTCATTACCAATTTGGTTTTATTTGGGTGGTTCCCCATTTGTCTTCACAATGGCCCTTTAGAATCGGTTCAGTTGTCTCTGCCCCAGCTCCCTGCTCTGTAGTCACAGGAAGAGACTAGGGGTGGTTTCACCATAGTTCAAATACCAGGAGCAGGGGCAGAGACAAATGGAACAGCCCTTCAACTACTCTAATAAAGACAAAATGCAAACCAGTTGACTCACACTAAATAGTTAAAGGAAGTAAGTCAATGTGATGAATTGGTCATTTGACAAATTGGCCATTCAGTGAATTGACTTTTGGCAAATTGGCTTTTAGCAAAATGACATTTAGTTTAAATTGGTCTGCTTCTGACATAGCAATGTGTTTCACAGGGCAATAACTCACACTCATGGCCGGGTACCAGAGCTCAGGAGAAGCTATTCTACAAACAGATCAACCCCACTCTATCTAATACACTGCTCTCCACTAAACTGGCCTAACCCAAGCTGGAATTTAGAATTTTTTGAGGGATACATGCATTGCACAGCATGCAGGCCATCCTTCATCTGTGTTGTTTCCCTCAATTAAGCTCCCCAAAACTCTAAGGGGCAGACTCCTTGGGTTCTCCCTGATAAACACCTGGGAGTGGGATGGGCAGGGTTCAATGTGGTTTGGAAAGGGAGAGAGCCAAGAATGAGGCAACAAGGCTGGGCAAGTAGAATCCAGAGTATGCTCAGAGAGGGGGTTCCACTCAGTGCAAATGACCAACTTGCCAGTGTGAGCTTCCCCAGGAGAAGATGGGGGCCCTAACCAATGTGAGGGCAGCTAATGCCAGAAAAGATATCTAATTGAAGCCTGTGTCAGAAGCCATCCACCAGTCTACCAAGGAAGCCAAGAGAGCATCATTGAGCCCCTGGGGCATTGCCAGTCCTCTATTTCCTGACCTCCAAGGGAAAATAGGGCTTTTTTTTTTTTTTTAAATCAAAGACAACACCTATTGTCTCCCCATCTCTTGCACTGCAGTCCAGGCACTGTAAATCTTGGTCTCTAGAGTTGCTCAGAAGAAAAGAGGAGCTTAAAGGATTGGAATGGCAAGAGAGAGGTCAGCCTCCCTGGCACATCTGCCACCCGTAACGTTCCCTCCACATAAATACACAGGGATGCCCAAAGGGCATGAGACCCCTAACCACGTCCCAAGGGCAGAAAAACAGACCCTGCCAAGTTATAGGGCAAGGATGGTGTCTAATTGGCTGAGGTGATGTGCAAGTGGACATAGTGAGAAAGCCCTTGTCTGAAGGAGCCGTCCATGGTCCTGAACCATCTTAGCAGCTCTTCTGGTCAAGGTTAAAGACACATTTTGGATCCTACCCACCTTCAGCCTTACCCATCTGACCCACACAGCAGACCTTGTCTATTAAGTTTTATTTCCCAAAAGCCCACAGGGAGTCCAGCTCATAGCATGCACACAGAGGGTAAGGTGAGCACCATTATGAGTTGCAAAGGACCCATTCTTAGACTTTTAGAAGAGGCATGTACTGAGCACAATCCACACCACTAAGCTACTTCCAGATAGCAGTGAAGTTTGATCCTGCCCCTTTTCTCCATTCAAACCTCCCATTGCCTGGACACAGATCCAAGCACAGAGAGGTGCTGAAAACTGCTTATTCCTCAATTACCTTCCCCCAGATCCTCCCACCAAAGCCACTTACTTTAATCCTTAGGACCTTTATGATCATCACTGACTCTTGTATAATATACAATTATAATTGATGATGATGATGATGATAACTATATATTTGAAACACATTTATTATGCTCCTGGTTCTGTGCTAGGCATTTTATATGTTTTATATACATTATCTCATTTAATCCTTAAAACAACCTTCTAAGATAAATAGTCCCATCACTCTGGTGGGGGTGTTGACAGAGGGGGACTTTGTGCATGTACAGAAGGAAGGAAGTATATGGGAACTGTCTGTGTTTTCCATTAAATTTCTCTGTAAACCTAAAACTGCTCTTAAAAAATAAAGTCAATTATGGGCACCTGCGTGGCTCGTTGGTTAAGTGTCTGACTCTTGGTTTTAGCTCAGGTCATGATCTCATGGTTTCATGGGTGCAAACCCTGCATTAGGCTTGGGATTCTCTCTTTCCCTCTCACTCTGCCTCTCCCCCACTTGTACTGTCTCTGTCTCTCTCAAAATAAATAAATAAACTTAAAAATTTTTATACATAAAAATAGTCAATTAAAAATTCTCACCATTAAAAAAATTAAAAAATTTAAATTTAAAAAATTCTCACCATACCTATTTTCCAGAAAATGTAATTGAGACATAGCAGCTTTCCCAGGCTTTCCAACTGCAGGTAGCCCACTATGCTACACTGGCTTAGCACATTAGAATCATCAAAGTGATGGGCAGGTGGGTGGGGAGGCATCTAGAAGTATATACATGTCAGCACTGACATTTGATAGATGAACTTGGGGGAAGGAGGTGAAAAGCTAAAAAGCAGAGTATGGTAACGAACATTCATAATGTTGACACTGAGTCATCAAAAAAAGGTTAAATTACGTTCAGGGCCCTCTGTTTTAGAACTGAGATGATTCTACAGTAAGTTTTAGACACATTTCATTTAAAAAAATGGCATCAGGTTCAAGTATTTCCTTTGAGCTGACATTCTGTGGGAAGAACAGAATGTCGGCCCCTGACTCTGATGAGTCCAGGGACTGCTTGCACCTGATTCCTACAAGTATCTCAAAAACTGTCACTTCTTCCAAACCCCCTTATATCTGAAAGACAAAGAGGTGAGCCTTAGAATCCTGTGGCAAGAGGCTTCAGCCACAAGTCAGTCCAAATAGGAGTGTCCCTGAGCCTCTGAGAATAAAGTGGTCTTGGTGGGGACAGGCTGGAGGGAGAATCCAAGGCCATCAGCCACTGGCTTTTCANCCCTCCCCCCCCCACTGCCACCACCCAAGATCCCCCAGCAGAATGAGTGACTTCTCGGACTCCTGCTTCCAGTCTTCACCTAGGTGTGGAAATGAGGCTAAACTGCATAGCCTGAAGAGAGGGCACCCTATCCTCTTGTGGCCAGCTTCTGGGAGAGACAGAGGCCAGGGGGCTCTGACCATATGTGAAAACTAGAAATTGATATTAGGTTGAGGAGCTTTCATTTTAGGCCCCAAGTTGGTCCAATTCCTGATTCTACAGAAGAGATGGAAATATTGTCCAGCTTCTGGGAAGCAGCCCCAACAGCCCTGCTCCCCCAGGGAATGGCTGGTGCTGCCAGAAACTCTGCTGTCCTGCCTCATCCCTTTAACACTCCAGACCAGGGGTCCCCCACACAGAGCCCTGTTGCAACATCTGGGCATTCTCGTGCACCCCTAGCACTGTCTGTAGCCTGACTGAGAGTTATGTAAGACCTTGGGTTTCACCTCTCTGTGGCTTCTTTTTCATAACTAGAAAATGGGCAGTTAAGAGTCATTATCTCAGCAAAGTGCCAGGAAGATTGGATAGATGGGTTGGCAGTTTAAGGCCTAATGAGTGGGCACTACTCCTACTGATTGCACTTCTTCTTATCTCTCCCACATGGGTGTAGATGCTGTTGTGATAAATAAGATAGAGTTGCAATTAAAAGTGTTGCTGGATTCATAACAGGATATGTTTTCTCAGCTACCACATAACTGTACTCATGCTTTTTTTTAAGTTTATTTATTTATTTTGAGAGAGAGAGAGAAGGAAAAAAAGAGAGAGTGCAAGCAGGGGAATGGCAGAGAGAGAAGGGAGAGAGAGAATCCCATGCAGGCTCCACACTGTCAGCACCAGAGCCTGACGTGGAGCTCAAATTCATGAACCACGAAATCATGGCCTAAGCAGAAGTTGGATGCTTAACCAACTGAGCCACCCAGGCACCACAGCACTTAAGTTTTAATCAATCGATTAAATAGTTGTCCAATTATTTAATGATTTAATGTTTATCTACTGAATTAAATTATGCATTCTATGAGGCAAGGCCAGTGTCTGTTTCTTTGTATGCCTAACAAAGAGGTGGGATTCAATAAACATTTGATGATCATTTGGGCTATTCAAAATGTCAAACCAGCATTTGGGAGGGATCTATGACATTCTGATATTAAAAAACAGGTCCCTCTCAGGGACTGTAAGGATAAGGGTATAAGGCTCCTACAGGTGACTCCTGCCTCCCCCCGCCCCCAACTCCACCCACACAGCTGTCATTCCTCTGAGGGTCCTGTTCTACAGCAAAAAGAAAAGGCCCTGAACTGGGTCCAGACTATCTTTGTGTCAGTGTTGGGTGGGAAGGGCCAAGGGCCCTGGGAAGAAAAGCCGAATGTCGTCTGCAGACTCCCTCTCACGATGCCCGTTTCCGCTCTCACCACCTACCCTCTCCTCCATGTCTCACAAACCCTCTGCTGTTTCCATCCCTGCACCTGTCACGTTGCATGTCTGTGAGTCTCCAGCCTCCTGACCATAACAACACAGCTGTTAGGAAGGATATACCTGGGGGCGCCTGGGTGGCTTAGTCGGTTAAGCGTCCGACTTTCGCTTAGGTCATGATCTCGCGGTTCGTGGGTTCGAGTCCTGCGTCGGGCTCTGTGCTGACTGCCAGCTCAGAGCCTGGAGCCTATTTCAGAGTCTGTATCTCCCTCTCTCTCTGACCCTCCCCTGCTCACGCTGTCTCTCTCTCTCTCTGTCCTGGAAATAAATAAAAATATTTTTAAAAATATTTAAAAAAAAAAAAAGGAAGGATATACCTGTCCTCTGCCTGCCTCCTGGAGAAAGGCATGCCAATGTGAGGAGAGCAGCCAGCACCAGGACCACATGTGGGCACAGCCATGCCACCACGGAATGCCAGCCACACAAATGTACCATTTACCCGCTTGAGCTTGCTGATTGCTGCTTTCAGTTCCTGTACTGAGCACCTAGCCAGAAGCCAGGGGCACCCCAGATCCGACTCCAGCTTGGAGAGCCCGAGGCCTCCAGCTTAGCCTTGTGCTCCAGCTCAGGTTTACCAGAGCTCTGTACTGGAGGGCTCATGTGGATCAGCGCACGCAATGTTTCCTATTTTTCATCTGTCATTGTCTGAGAACAAAGCCAGTCTGGAGAATAAGTAGTAAAAACTACAGCCTTACTACTCACAGTGTGATCAGGGATGTGCAGTATTGGCTTTGGTAGAAATGGAGAATCTCAGACCTGATCCAGACCTACAGAATCAGAATCTGCATTGAATAAGGTGACTTGTGTCCATTTAAGTTGTGAAGCACTAGACAGAACAGCAGTACTCAAACTTGGCTGCACAATAGTCTGGGGAGCTTTAAAAACTACTGGTGCTTGGGGGTGCCTGGGTGGCTCAGTCTGTTGAGCACCTGACTTTGACTCAGGTCATGATCTTGCAGGTCATGAATTCGAGCCCCACATTGGGCTGGGTGCTGTCAGTGCAGAACCTGCTTCAGATCCTCTGTCCCCCTCTCTCTGCCCCTCCCCCACTTGTGCATGCACACGCACTCACTCTCTCTATGTTGCATTTGCTCTCTCAAAAATAAATAAACTTTAAAAAGAGCTACTGATGCTTGGACGTCACCCCAGAGTTTCAGATTTCATTGGTGGAACCTGGGCACCAGGACTTTTTAATGCCCATTTTACCCATTCCAATGTGTAGCCAGGATGGAAAATCCTTATTCTTCTGTCCTCTCTGCCCCTCCGGCACTTCGTCTTAACCTCCCTAACTCAGTGTACCTCCCCTTCCAGTGCTATGTGCTTCTCCAATCCTTTCTTTCTCAGTATTTCCAATCCCCCAGGATTACTGATGCTAATCAAGTGTTGAGGAAAGTAGTTCACACTAGACGGTGAATGACTGATAGCCTTGATTCCCAAGAGTATGTGCATTTTTAAGAGAGGAAGATTCCTGACTCAGTCTTTATCATGGTGACATCTCATCAGTCTGAACAATGTAAAGGAAATACTTTAAGGAGAGTAGGCCTTTTCTATTCAGCTAAACTTACTATCCAAGAAAAGAGCTATTTATAGCATGGGTAAAAGTTTACTACTAAATTCAGACGGTCAAGCAAAGACACTTGCACGTTTACCTGTGTGTATGTGCTCTTTTCTGTCTCCTACAGATGGTGGGCTGTCCCAGGACATTTTTGGTGGGTGGGAGGGAGGGAGAAAGAAAGGAAGGAAGGAAGGAAGGAAGGAAGGAAGGAAGGAAGAAAGAAAGAAAGAAAGAAAGAAAGAAAGAAAGAAAGAAAGAAAGAAAGAAAGAAAGAAAGAAAGAAAGGGGAGAGAGTCAGAGGGTACTTTCAAAAGTCAGGAGCAGAGGCTGGGGGCCAACACCATGGGTGGCAGGATCAGAAGTCCCACACCTATCAGACCTTTGTGGTGACTCTGGTGTGCAGATGTCTCTGCACACAAATACACTACCCTCAGACTCACAAGCTGCCATGGGGAGGGTCCAGAGACCAAGGGAGGGTAGAGGCCAGACCAAGTTCATTTATCGGATGAGCACCGCAGACTTGAACAGAAGCCAGAATTCCAGACCACACGCTCTGAGCCCAGCGGCACCCCCTTGGGAAGTACCGTGGAGGGAGAACAAGCAGAGAAGCCATGGGCTGAGATCCCAAGGGAGCAGCACCCAAGCCCCAGACTCAGGGTACGTGGGAAAGCCACCTCATGGAAAGCAAGGAGCTCAGAAACAGAAAGAGAGATGGAGACGAGAGACCAATAAAGAGAAATGGGCAAAAGAGAATCAAGAAGAGAGAAGCTAAATGAGCGGAAAAGACAAAGAGAGGCAGGCAGAGGAGCCAAGACCCTTGACTGAAGATGAGGCTCTGAGGCAGGGACTGGAGACACCTGGTTTTTCACAGCAGCCAGACGCAAGTCAGTGTCACCGTGGACAGCCAGCTGAGGTGCAAATGAAAAGAAGCAGCATGTGAGCCTGCGGGGGCTTTCTGCTCTGGGCGATGGGCTCTAACATCCCCTGGCCTCTCTCTTTTGCAGGCTGTGTGGCTGGGGGATAATTTGCCCATGGCTGGAGGTGTCAGGCTCTGATGATGAGTGTGAAGCCTGCAGGAGACCTGCCCTCGGGGACACATCCTGTGTGACTAATCACTGGGCAGAGGTGGGAATGGAGTTCCAGCTACCGGGGCCTCTTCCCAGCAGTATCAAATCCCCTGTGTGTGCATGGCGTGGGGAGCCCTGTCCTCACTTGTGCCTGGAGAAGGAAGGCTTTTGCATGAGAAGGGCCCTGAAGGCTAGCAGTAAGCTGGGGGACAGAGCCAGTGGGGACAGGCTATCATCATGGAGGGGTAGGAGAAACTGGGGACTGGTGGTGTGTTGGGTGCATGGTTCATTTTCTCTCTTGCACACCACAAACCCAACAAATACTTTGCATGTAAGTTAAGAATATAGACTCTGGAGCCAGACTGTCTGGGTTTGAATCTTGGCTCTGCTTCTTACTAGCTGGGTGACCCTGAGCTTGTTGCCTAACCTTTCTGTGCCTCACTGTCTTCCTCCATGGAATGGGAATAATAAATAATATCTAACTCACGGACTGTTGTGAGCATTTAATGAGCAAATACGCATAAAGTGTTCAGATCAGTTCCTGCTGGCACATGATAAATGCTTTGTGTCTTAGTTATCATCATCCTTCCTACAAGGGTCATTCAGCCCTTGTAAGTGCTGGGCACTGGGGTGGGGGCTCTGTCAGAGCAGTAACCAAGACAAAGAGGTCCATGCTTCCATGGGTTTGGCTTTCCATTCGGGTTGGAGAGAGAGAGACACTAAACAGCATAACCAAAAACCTTCAAGCTGATTTCCAAGATGGATGGGTGCCGTACAGGAACTGGAAGAGGGCGTCGTCCTAAAGAGTGACTGGGAAGGAGGAGGCTTCAGTGGCCAGGGTAGTCAGGGAGGGCTGGCCAGTTTGTCCAAGGGGAAGCCAAGTGGTGAGAAGCAAGGAGCCATGCGGAGTCCTGGGGAAGAGCATTCCAGGCAGAGGAAGCAACAAGGGAGAGACAAAGAGGCAGGAGTTAAGTGTCGGGGGACAGCAAGGAGGCCCGCATGACCAGCGTGCCATGAGGAAGGGAGGAGACACAGCCAGGAATGGAGGCAGGGATCCAGCAACAAGGGCTTTATGAGCACGGCCAAGACACAAGGCGGACTCTACATGAGTTAGAGGGTGTTAAGCAGGAGAGACGCAGGACCTGATTGGCATTTTCAAGGAGAGCTGGCTGCTGGGAGATGATTGCATTATGAATGTGGGGGAAGCAGGGAGTAGTGAAAGCAAGCGTTGAGCCCTCTTAATAACCAGAGAGGCAGGTTTTCAGGATAAGGAAGCTGAGGCTCCGCAGCCACTGCAGGATGGAAGGAGTACAGGACCCACAGCAGCTAGCATTCACGGAGTGCTTACATCTCCCATGGCTGGGTACTTTCACTGTCACCACCTACAGAAGAGGTTCAGTCAGGAATCCAGAGTCATCCAGCCTGTCCTGGAGTCCAGCTAGGCCCTGAGCCTGGCTGGCTCCAAAGCCCCTGCCCTTACCGCCTGAGGCTGGCCATCTGCTGGTGCTGGGCGAGGGGAGACAAAGCCCGGGACCCTGGTCTGCACACAGAATTCTTCTCTGCTCTAGTCTCGGCACACCTGCCCACATCACAGATGCAAACAACCTGCTGGGCTGGGAGGAGGGCCATTCAATGTCAGAGGTGGTGCAGGGGGCAAAAAACCCTCTCTGGTGCATTTGAGGTCATTTACCTAAGTCTGAGAAGACACTTATTTACCTGACCAAATTTTGGTCCTCCCCAAAGTGCACTCTGGTTTGATGAGACTCTATGATCCATCCCTAAGACCTCAGAATCTGTCTCTTGCAAAAGCCAAATGCTTCAAAGCACGGATTTCTTTTGATATATACTTTCTTCACTTAACACTAACTTCGCAGCTGCATCAGAAAACCAATCAGGGTGGGCCTGTTCAGACACGTTCCCTGCATCATTTCTACCACCCTCTCCCTGGAAAGGAGCTTCTCCCAATGTCTTTCCATGAAGTCTGCCAGGAGCCCCCAGGGAACTTAACCTTTGTTCATCTCACTCCTACCGGTTAGGGCCTATCCTCTGTGAAGTTACACATGAACTTGGAGAGTTTTGTGTGGTAGAGCAGTAAACTACTACTGCCTGGCAGCAAAGATCACAAAGTGGAGTTACTGCCCTGTAGGACATTAACCAGCATTGCATCCAACTTTGTAATTTTACTTCCGCGTTCTCTTTTGTTGCTTACAAGAGTCTCAAACTCTCCTTGAGACAACTTTACCAACCTGCTGGTTTCCTCATTAATAACTTAAATAAAGCTTTGGCACACAATCACTTTGTATTTGTGTGAGAGTCATATTTCTAACTTTTTCCAGTTATGCTTCGGCAGTAGTTTATCTTCATCTTGCAGATGGGACGACTGGGACTGAGGGAAGCCATTGAACTGGCTGAAGGGCACAGAGCCAGCAGGGGTAGGGGCAGGATCTGGATGCCCCTCAGCCCGGTGCCAGAGCCCCCCAGTCCAACTGCCCCTGAAGGTCTCACAGGTCATCTGAGTTGACACGGGGCCTTGGAATGGCCTGACCAAACTTCTTTATGTCACAGGAGGGGACCTTGAGACCAAGGGGAACTCGAAGCCTTGCACACCGTCACACGCTGGTAAAGGACAAAGGGCAACGGCAGCTGAAAAGTTGTTTCTCTTTTAACTACTGCCTCATCTTCTTACATTTAGCTCAGGTCTTTGCTCAATCAAGGCCACTCACAAGGAGCTTTAGTGCCTGCCATACAACGGAATCTCACCTGCTTGCTGGAGGGGCGAGGCATCTCCAGCAGAGAGTCACTCCTTAGAGTGTCAAGCAGGGCTCTGATGCTCTGACCCAGAGTCCGTGGGGGCCCTAGAGGACCAAAGAGGGGCTGCCCGAAGTCTGTGCGTCTCCCGGAACTGTATGCAAATTTTGTCTTACGTGCACAGTGCATCAGATTCTCAAAGGGATGCAACTCCAAAAAGATTACATATCCTGCCTTGTCTGCAGAAGGGCGCTCATTAGAAGCAAATGAGCTGCCCGAGAAGGAAAACACATTAATCTCCCGAGCAGTTGCATAGGTCAGCCTGCCCAGATGGGCCCATTTGTGACTATGAGAACAAAGCAATCCCAAAGTCATTTTTTAAAAAGTGGGTCATTTCCTGATCAAGTACCTGAAAGACTCAGGATCTATAAAACTGCATGTGAGAGGCTCAGGCCCAGGGACACATATACTCACATGGATGCCACTTCCAGTAGCATAAAAGCAGCCAAGGGCCACAAGGTCTCACCCCTAAAAAGGAGACGTCAGTTCCCTGGGGTAGGGATTCTTCTCTGCTTTGTTGGCCAATTACCTCAGGACCTAGACAGCCTGGTACATCATAGATGCTCCATAAATACATGCTGATGAAAGAGAATTGTCCGGGAGGAATGAGACATGTCACTGACTGATGGTAAGAGCCATGCCAAGGGCAAGACCCCAAAATAAGAATAAGATTAATAGCAATGAGCACTTACCCAGCCTGTCCTGTGTGCCAGGCTCTGTGCTAATAAGCTCTACCCTCACCCCTCATTCACTCCTCACAGCAACCCCCCCACATCAGCGTGCTATTGCCAGCTCCATTTCATACATGCGGAAAGTGTGGTTCAAAGAGGCTCAGTGACCTGCCCAAGGTCACCCAGCTGATGAGCCCAGTCCACAACCTAGCTCAGGTCTATCTTAGTCCGGATCTTAACCACACCACCCCACCTCCCTGGACGCATGGGGAGAGTGGCAGAGGCGAGAACCACAGCAGGGAGAGAGGAACCAGAGTAACCTCTCCTTTGGTGAGGAGAGGGCACTGTGGCCGTCAGAAGACATGACCTGTGCTGTGAGGCTCTGGTGGGACAGCATTTACGAGGCACTGGGAAGGTCACGGGAAGGAAAAGGGGAGAAGCCGCTAGATGTGGCAGAGGCCAAAATTCGTTCTCCCCTTTTCCCTTCTATTGGAACTGTGACTTTATCTGGCCAGCAGTGTGCCCCAATAAAAGAGTACATTTTCCACTTCCCTTGCATGTAGGCATGGCCAAGAAGAGGTAAGCAGAAGTTGTAAATGAAAAAGCCTTTAGAAAATCTGTAAAGCAGGCTGTCTTGGTTGGTGGAGTTTCCTCTTTATCCTTTCTTCCCCTCTTTCCTCCTTTTTCTGACCTAGAACCCATAGGAAATAAATGTAGCTCCATGAGCCATCTCAAGCCATGAGGTGACCTTAAGGATGGAAGACAAAGCTTAAGAACGTTAGAGCAAAAGACCGAAGGATCGTGGGACTTTGACTCCTAGCTGACACTGGAGCCGCTGTACTTTGATGTGAGAGAAAAACCCCTATACTTCATTTAAGCCACCTTTTAAATATTTTAAATACTTTTTTGTTTTGTTTTTTGTTATATAAAGCCAGACCCAATCTTCCCAGCTGGCACAGAAATCAATCATCTTTAGGGAGAAGACCAGCAGAGCCACGCAGAACCCAGCACTGTATCTCCAGAAACACTGGACGGAGGCTCTGCAGGCCTGACCACAGCGGACAAGCAGAGTCCTGACCGTGAAAGGGCACAGTGATGTGAAAATGAGAGGAAGTGCCAGAGAAGATGATGACTGCAAAGATGAGAACTTTCAGAAGCTCCAAAAGCATGTTAATCTGTGGGAAAATTGTAGGCAGCAAGTTTCAGAGCTAGCTTCGGAGCCAGAACCTCCAGGACCACTGGCAAGCCATAGGGGACCTTTGTGGGAATTGGAGAATGGTACCCCTTCTTCAAAACACTTTCATTTACTTGGGAACTGTTATAATAAGTATATAAATCTACCCCTGTGATATAAATGGTGTCCCTTAGAAATGGCGCCCTTGACTGATGGGTTTTGGGGGGGAGGGGGGAGATAGGCATGGAGGAGGGCACTTGTGGGCATGAGCACTGGGTGTTATATGGAAACCAACTTGACAATAAACTATTTGTAAAAAAAAATTTTTTTTTAATTAAAAAAAAAAGAAAAAAAATGGTGCCCTTGGACAGTGCACAGCCTGCACAACTGTAGAGGGTGACTCTGCATATCTGTCTGGTCCCATCACACCTGCATCAACTGCATGGCTCCAAAACTGGCTGAATGCTATACTCCTAAGGATGTCTCAGCCTTATTAAGTGATGATTACACAAGGCCATGTGCACCCTGGTTAAAAAGACAGGAGATGTTTCCACCCTAAAAAAAAAGATGCAATGTCAAATTCAAGCACCTAGTTAAATGTCATTCATAAAGAAAATGCAGCTATGTGGGGCAGGTAACAGCTATCACTAAGATGAGAAGTTACTGTAGCTCTTGTCCATGGGTCTGATAAAGACCAGGCATGGCACCTGACTAGAAATCACAGCCTAGTAACAATCTGTGGATGGCAACAATCTATGACAAATGAAAGGAGACATGGATACCTCTGAACTTTATTATACTTAATGAAAGCTTCTTTACATCATTTTATTGGTCTATTTTTTTTACTCTTGGAGGGAAGGAAGCACTTTTACAATTTATGGAATTATTTTAAATAAAGAAAAGCAGGGGTGCCTGGGTGGCTCAGTTGGTTAAGCATCTGACTTCGGCTTGGGTCATGATCTGACTTGTGAGTTTGAGCCTCACATCAGGCTCTGTGCTGACAGCTCAGAGCCTGGAGCCTGCTTCAGATTCTGTGTCTCCCTCTCTCTCTCTGCCCCTCCCCTGCTCACACTCTCTTGTTCTCTCTCAAAATAAATATTAAAACAATTTTAATTAATAAAAGCAATGATAGATCTCAATAAATAAATTAGTTCAACCTTAATTCTCTGGCCCTGTCCCAACTATCAAAAAAGCCTCCAAAACTAAAAAACAAAACAAAACCCACAAAAACCGAATTAAACTGCATCTATGCTTTCCAGACAGGGCCCAGCTGCTGACCTCACCACTTCTTCATGCTAGTCTTGCAGACCAAACAGCTTTCCCAGGGAAGGGCCTTCTGCTGGCGGCTCTCCAGACCCTCCACACCCCTGCTGCCCTTCACACCTTCCCATACCAACTCTGCTCTGTGGAGAGAGAAGTGAGCATGTCTCAGATGACGGAAGGGGTGGGGCTGAATCAGTGCCAGAGAGATTGTTAATGAGAAGAGCTGGAGTTCACCTATCAATGCCAAACCGTTCCTGAAACTGGTCCCCGGGGCAGAGACAAGCCATCCCACCGTGGCGGGAAGAGAAATGACAACAGCACTTGTTGAACCTACATTCGTGCCAGGCACCATAATGGATGTGAAGCTGGCACAAAGCTCACAGGGAAGAACACTCCAGACCCTGATTCAGAGGCTTTCTTTCTTGTGCTAACTGTGCGACCTTGGACAAGTCCCTCTGACCCTCTGGGCCTCAGCGTCCAGACCTACAAAATGAGGGTCCTGACTATTTCTAAGGCAGTGCTTCTCAAGCGGCAGCGTGCACAGAAGTCCTCTGGGGTCTCGTTCACACCCCGGGGAGGGCCTGAAAGTCTGCATTTCTGACGAGACTGGCCCTGGGCCTCATTCTCAGCAGCCAGGAGGAGGAAGCAAGCCTCACTGAGTGAGCCCGGCAGCTGGCCCCTCTCCTGCCGCTACCATTTCAGCCCAGGAGACAAAACAGCCAGCTGTGGGTCGAGCCCAGGGACCTAGCCAGCTGCCTTCTGCTTTCCCTTTCCAAACAAAATTTGAGATGTCACAGAACAGCTGAGAAAAGAAAACAAGCGTTTCCTCCACATCCATCTCTGCTTCCTACCCCCACCTGCCACTTGGCCAGGAAACCAGCCTTGGTGTCCTCCTTTCCTCTTCCCCCAGCCCCCACACCAGCACCCTTGTCTGACAGGGTCCCCCCAACTCCGCAGGCCCTCCCCCCTCCGCTCTCTGAGCTCACCTCTGGCAGAGGCTTGCCAGGCTTATTTTTAACAGCTCTGATTGAAGCTGGGATCCCGCTGACATTTACACTCCCTCATCATTATCAGCTCCAAGCTTCCAGCAGCCAAGCTAAAAAGGCTTCACAGAGCGGGAGGGGCCAGGAACGAAATGTCAGCAGCTCCACACTCCTGCCTCTCACGGAGCTGCCCCAGCACCTTCTCCCGGCAGAGCCCACCTGCCCCCCACCAGCCCAGGCCCGAGCGGCCAGCCCCTTCTGTCTCGTGACCACATTGTCTCTGTCAACAATCAGGACGCAGGGTGTGATTTAGAAATGCACAGATGTGAAAAGACTCATAGAGGCAGAAAAATTAAATCCCATTTAGTGGTGTATTTAATCAGAGCCACGGACGGGCCCCTCCTGGGCAGCTTTATCCCCATTTAGACATCAGACAGATGTACACCCAACCATCGCTCTGCTGAACCTACAGCTTGCTTGCTCCTCTCTTGCCTTCTAGAATACCCAAAGCTCCATTTTCTCCTCTCTAAAAGGGGAGGCTCATCCCTGCCCATCGGGTCACCAGGGGAAGGTGAAATGAGAAGAGAGGTAGGTGCCTGCAGTCGGGTTCCACCAGCGCCGCCTTCTCCCCCGGCACCGCCCTCACCCTACACCTCAGACATCAAATGCTACAACCACATCTGATCCTTCAGGCAGCTGAACTGTCGAGCCTCAGAAAGAAGAGACGTGAGAGACGTGAGAACGCCTCAATGCTCCGCTGTCTCTGAAGAAATTCATGCTTGTGTTTTATGTCTCCTCGGCCAGGGCAAGGTTCACAGCAATGTGTCTGACTCACCACTAAATAATTTACTCCTGGGTCACAGAGGCAATACTTTTTACAGAGAAAGCATTTCCGACTCAATGCACTAACATGTCAGTTCATTAGGGGAGTGGGGGTAGGGTGGGGTTTAGAGGTGAGAATTAGGATCTAAGCGATTCTTCTGTTAGAAGGAGAAATGAGCTGTTAAAGGCACAGAAAGGACACCCACCATTTATGACGTGAGATGATAAAATGCCTATGTGACAAGATGGAGTGAGGTGAACCATAGAGGCACTGTGATGTAGCGTCAGGCTACCAGTGACTTGTGGCCACACCTTGGGAGGGTCATCTGCTTCTGGACCACAGCTGACCATGGGGAACTGACACTGTGGAGGGCAAAATATACAGATACGAATATAAAAGCAAACAGTCCAAAATGTATGACAGTGGGTGTCTGAAAACAAACAGGGGAGCCTGGGTGGCTCAGTCGGTTAAGCATCTGACTTCAGCTCAGGTCATGATCTCACGTTCATGGGTTCAAGCCCCATGTCAGGCTCTGTGCTGACAGCTCAGATCCTGAAGCCTGCTTCGGATTCTGTGTCTCCCTTTCTCTCTCTCTGTCCCTCCCCTGCTCACACTCTGTCTCTCTCTCTCTAAAAAATAAATGAACATTAAAAAAAAATTTTAATTATAAAAACAACAACAAAACCTGTCTGTCTCAAGGAGTCCCCCCCAGGAAGTCTTCCCTGACTCACCCCAGTCTGATCATTCAGATTATTAGGATTACGTTACAGTCTTACAGCACTTGGCTGTATGGTCTGGTCTGTAATCCAGTGCACCTCAGGAAAACATGAAATCCCTCACTGTCCCCAGCATCCGAGGCAGGCCTTCCCCAGCCGTACACTGTCCATGGGCAGCCCCGGGCCTCATCCTTCTCTGCCACTCCCTGTGAAGAGAGGTGGCACGTTGTGTTTGGCTTGTTCGCAGCACTGCCCTCCACTACCACACACACATCTACAATCACCAGCATGATAATTCTGTTACATTACCTCTCTGATATCACCACTTCAAGTGAACCAGGAAGCCCAGTTTATAGTCCAATTTGCAAAATTCTGATCACATTGGCAGCTAGCAAATGTCTGGCAAAACCAATCGTCTTGAACTATCATAGTTGGAACAAATAACCGTATTCTCGGAAGGCCTTCCGCATAAAACACCGTGGCTAGGCAGCATGAGGGGTACACACGGCCATGGGGCCACAGGCCCGGCCATCATGGAGCTCGCAGAGAAAACAGCAGTGATCCTGAGAGCAGAGAGTTCTGGAACTCTCACTGTGCTCACTTCACCTTCACGAAAGCCCCACTGTCCAAGGCTATTGCCCTCCCCAGTGCAGAGCCAGGGAATGAGGCTTAGAGGGTGGTAACTGCCAGGGAGCCACTCCGCTAGGAAGCGGGGCTGCGTTTCTGACTCTGATATCCCTGCTCCAGAACCTAAGTAGTGACTGTGACGTCACTTCTACCTCCTCAGACCTGGACTGACATAGGACTCTGAGAGACAAAGAACCCAGAGAGACAGGGGGAGAAGAGAATGAGACAGAGAGAGAGACAGGACCCTGAGTGAGAGAGACAGGACCAAGAGAGATAAAGAGAGAACCCTGACAGAGAGAGATAGGAGAGAGATGGAGAGATGGAGAGAGAGAGACAGAGAGAGAGAGAGAGAACCCTGAGAGAGATAGGAACCTAAGAGAGAGAGACAGACCCTGACAAAGACAGGACCATGAGTGACAGAGACAGGACCGAGAGAGAGACAGAGAGAGAACCCTGACAGAGAGAGAGAAGAGAGGAGAGAGAAACAGGGAGAAAGAGAGAGAGACAGAGAGAGAGAGAATGAACCCGGAGTGAGAAAGACAGGAACCCAGGAGAGAGACAGAGAGAGAACCCTGACAGAGAGAGACAGGACCCTGACAGAGAGAAAGATAGGAGAGAGAGAGAGAGACAGCGAGAGAGAGAGAGAACCCTGAGTGAGAGAGACAGGAACCTAAGAGAGAGAGACAGGACCCTGAGTGGGAGAGACAGGACCCTGAGTGGGAGAGACAGGACCCTGGCAGAGAGAGAGAAGGGGAGAGGGGACCCTGACAGGGACAGGACCCTGGCGGAGAGAGAGAGAGAGAGAGAGAGAGAGAAAACCCTGAACAGATTGGATAAGCATGTAACAGCCACCCAGCCCACAGACAGGGTCACGCAAAGGAACAGACCACGGAGGGAAGTCACATGGAAGAAAGGCCCCGGGCTGGAGAGGCCCGGGAGGGTGTCCAGAGGTGAGGCAAGCGTCCCAGGGGAAAGCAAGGACTGGGACAGGCAGACGGTGACGCACCCTCCTAGTGCTGGGACAGAGCTGAGACGCCTGTGTGCCGGGAGCATCCCGGGAGAAGCCAGCCTGGAAGGGGCCTGGAGCCAGGGGCCCTTGAGAGCAGCAAGAGGAAGGGGGCCCAAGCCAGCGCGATGAGGACCACTCTGGCCTCAAAAACAAGAGCAAACAGACCACAGTGACGTCCAAGAAGGTGACCTCAGGCGCCCTCACAGGGTGGCTGTGGGGCCAGGAGGGCGTGGGGCCCCTTGGAAAGCCACACTGGTCCTTCCAGCACTACCGATGGGGCTCCTGACCCGGAGGACCTGGCGTCCCCCAGCCGGGAAACTGCCCCGGACAGCAGATCAACGCGGCTGTGAGCACGAGCTCTGCAGCCACGTGGCCCTGGACAGGACACCTAGCCCCTCGGGGCCATCTTTCCTGAGCAGGCAAACCAGGACGGGCCTGGCCCCTCCCGTGGGGCTACGGAAGGACTGACAGCGGAGGCAGGGCGCCCCGGCCCGAGGCGGGAGGCAGTCAGCCGCACACAGCCGCCCACAACAGCAGGACGGGGCCACGCTGCCTGAGAGTCTCCAAAAGCAGAAACGGCACAAAGGTCGTGACACTCGCGGGGCAGAGGCCACACGCTGCTGGACCTGCTGCACATCTGGTCAGGTGTCTGTCTGTCTGTCTGTCCCCCATTCCCACCAGCTGCTGGCTTCCCACCTGCGCCCCTTGCCAGGCCCTGGCCCTCACTCTGCACACACATGCATACAGATGAGAGGTATCCGGGGAGGGGCCGCTTCCAGTCTTTCCTTACGCTTTTCCTTTTGAAGCAAATCTGGTTTGATGGTTCTTGCACAGCTGCTCTGACCCCGAAGGGGAAAAGGCGGTCCCAGAAGGAGAAGGAAACTCTGGCAACCTCCTGCCTGGAAGAAGCAGGAGCGCCCGGGCAGTGTACCTGCAGCGGCTGGTTGCCATGAAATGGAATTTATACATGAAAATCAGGAGAGAAGCGGCCCGGGGCACCCCAAGCAGGGCTCTGACGGAGCTGACAGCTAATTAGAAAGTTCCATTTGAGCTTCATGTGGACAAGGCATTTAATAATTAAATGTCTTATCTGTATTTAAATTCCTCTGACAATATGTACTTAGAGTGTGGCCAGAGAATGAATGTTCTCACTTCCATTGCCCCACAAGACACAATATTTGAATCCAGGCATCTCTCCCACTGACAATAAGTGACATTATGTCACACGACTTGTACCAAGAGCGTTTCAGCATCAGGGGACTCTTCGACCTGGTTCTTGGATCGATGTGACACAGAGAGACTCAGCCTCAGAAACAGGCTTGACATGAATATGTCCCTTCACAAGTCACCAAGCCAGGAGGCAGGGAATGGGTGAGGGGCCCGCAGCCTGGTGGGGTGTGAGGAGGGCAGAGTGATCAGCTGGCCTGAGTGCAGCTAAAAGAGGTGCACTGTCTGCAGAGTAAGAATAAAATTCTTAAAATAATAATAAAACACTTATTTTAATAATGATGATGATGATGATGATGATGATGAAAGTTGGCCTGATTTCCAGTAACTCCATGTACAAGTAGTCCTAAAGAATATCATTGATAAAATGCTGCTCCCCACTTAGAAGGAGGCTCCCACGGCCATCCCCTTGGCAC
Organism: Crocuta crocuta; assembly: GCF_008692635.1. Taxonomy (NCBI): domain Eukaryota; kingdom Metazoa; phylum Chordata; class Mammalia; order Carnivora; family Hyaenidae; genus Crocuta; species Crocuta crocuta. The sequence continues at coordinate 2,582,676 of NW_027527853.1, read as the reverse complement.
ACCACCACCTCAGCCTTACTTAGTAACCATGACCACAAATGGCCTGAAAGCCCCAGGGCTCCCTGGCCTCCTGGGGGGGCGGGGGAGGGGGGAGGGAAGCCGCAGAGGAGAAACTGGTTCAGAGGGAAGAAAAGACAGGTGCTCTGCGAGTATACAGGGATGGCCAGACAGAGAGAGGCTGGGTTGGGCCCCATGAGCACGCTCCACCCACCCTGCAGAAGCAGGAAACAATAAGGGAAGAGACCTCTGCATGGTCTGTCAAAGCTGTATCCCATCCTGCTGGCAACAGGGGCCGTAATGTCACCAGCAGCCCTAGGTGGGCTGCAAGAGCCATGCAGAGCTGTGGCAGGAGGGTAAACACCGAAGGGACACACAGAAGCCCCTGCAAGGAGACCAGCTTCACATGGAAGGGGGTCAGGGATGGTCCCAGCTGGGACACAGGAGGAGCACTTGGGGAAAGTAACAGGGAGGGAGGCTTAGATCCTCCCGCTGTTTGGTTGGAGCTCCCCTCCTGGGACAACCCAAAACACTGCCTTCCCCTTGACCCCAGGATAGGTCTCAGAAAGCACAAGGCTGCAATTCTGTCTCACCTTCTGGAACTTTCTCTTGCCATGCAGAGGAGCCAATGAACCCCCAGCAGAGAGTGCACATTTAAAGGAATAAGACCTAGAAGGGAATTTAAACATGCCCTAGTTCAACTCTCTACTAACCAATGTAAAAAGCCCAGAGAGGTCAAGTGACTTCTCCAATGTCACCCAGCCGGATAGCTAGTGCTCTTTCCACACCCCTGCCTGCTATGCTGCTGAGAAGCATTATGGTATCAGAGGGGCTTTGCAGTCAGCGAGTTTGGGTCTAGATGGGCTCTCCTCTTACAGCTGTGTGATGTGGGATATACCACCAGTGCTTTCTGGCCTTGGGGAGCAGCTGGACTGGTGGCTGGACTGACCGTAAGTGGCTGAGCAGTGCCCCAGTCCCAGACGGCACAGTCCTGGCTTTGGGGTTGGATACAACTTTGCATATCTGGGACGCCTGAGTCACATCCAATAAGACCAAGTACTTCTTGCTGTCTGATAACCATCGGAACTGGCCTGGACTATCATTAAATTTGGGAATGTCAAGGGTCTTGGAAAACACTAACTGTACCTGACACAGCTGTCATCCTGCCCTCAAGGTGCTCTCCATTCTATTGGGTTCAACTGTTGATTTACTGTGGGTTCAACTCCTACCTCTCAGCATGAGGTCCGCAGACCAGGAGGGACCAATCACCCCAGAGCTGGCTGGAAAGACCCCTCCTGGACCTGCTGGGTCCAGATCTGCATTGACACAAGACCCTCAGGTGACTCGGATGCATCTTCAAGCTTAGAAGGCACTGGTTTAAGGCACCGTGGGGACATTCATAGGTGATGGCCCTGGAGACTAGCCAGCACCCCGCACACCGTCAGAAACCATCACAGAACATGTGTGACATGGTGCCACTATCCCTCTGCGCTCAGACAGGAGGATGGGGGAGGCTCAGCTCGGCAAGAGCTCAGCTGGAAAGGTTCTGAGTTTCCAAGGAGGGTAAACATAGCGTGCTCCCCCACGCTGTCATGATGCAGCCAGCCGCCGAGTTGGGGAACCTTTACACAGTGTCCGGGGGACACAGGTCCTGGGCTCCCAGACCCAGCTCTGCATGCCCACTCGTTATTCCCCAGCCTGGACAGCTGCATGTCAGCTAAGGTCTCTAGTACTTGTTTCCATGTCTCCATTGTGACATACAGATACCAGGAGAGCCTAGGTGTGAAAAGCTGGCCCTGGCCTGGTCCCTGATGGGTGCTCGAGTAGTAACTGCTCTGATTGTCATCTGGGGGTGGGGAGACTGACTGCTTCTCCAAATATCATAAGAGGGCAGACCTGGGCCAGCGAGCCGTGGGTACAAGTCCCAGGACAGCAGTTTGGGCATAGTGCGTGGGAAAACCACCAGCAGCAGGTTCTCCTACAAGCGCCCAGAAGGGCTGGTGCAAGCGTGGCGCACGCGCACGCCGGAGTTTAGAAGAGGGACCGCGGTGGCCGTGCAGGAGCCGAGAGAAGAACGCAGAGACACCCTTTCACCTCCTCATTCCTGCTGCTCCAGGTAGGGCACAGCCTCCCCCAAGATGCAAATAGGCATCTCCCACTTCCTGTCTCCCAGCAGCAGAACAGACACGGACAGAGCTGCTCTGGGGCGGATGCTACAGCTGGCGGCGAGCCCGGCGCTCTTTCACCAGCAGCAGCTACCACGCAACTCTCACCATGCAACCAAGAAGGATGGTGCCACCGGCCTCCTTCCTAAGCACATCCTAGGGCCCTCGGTGACGCTTTTAACATGCGTCCAGTTCTCCCCACAAACGGCTTAATTTTTACAACAGCCATTCTCTCTCTCTCTCTCTCTCTCTCTCTCTCCTTAAGTGTTCATTTTAGCCCAATTGAACAGAACACAGTGGAAATCCCAAACCAAGTTTGACAGCGATTTCTTCAGAGTGCAACGCCATGGATTGATGAACCCGCCAGGAACAAAGTTCCTTTTAACAAAGACGTTGTTAAAAACAAAACCGAAAAAAACCTTGCACAGCCCCTAAGTATTTATCATCCAGTTACAACGAACAAACAAGAGGGGGGGCGTGGTGCAGGTCATGCAGATAGCTTGGACCATTCCTTGCTGCTGAAAGAAGGGAGAGAGCAAGACAAGTGGGTATCTGTAATTGTGTTCTAGGCAGAGGCAACAGCCAATGTAAATGTCCTGAGGCAAGAGTATGCATAGTGTTCTGGGAAAAGCTGGGATTGTCAGGAAGTCCGGATTAAGAAGAGGGGTGTTAAGGATTTTGGATATCAGATGGAAGGAAGCAGGAAGCCATCAGAGGCTTCATCGTCGGCTGAATAGAGGAGCAACTTTGATTCATAAGATGATACCCTTAAGTCGCTAAGAACAGTGCCTGCGCAGGGTACAATTTCAATTAATATTAGCTATTGTTATACTTTACCCCCTAAATTTCCATTTACTCACCCCACATAAGCAAATACACACACCACTCAAAGCCCTTCAGTAACCCCTCTCTACCTACAGAGGTGTCCCAGGTCCTTCCATCTGGGATTCAAGCCCCTCTATGATAAGGCCCAATGCACACTTCCAGCTACCAGCCCAGAACATGCCCAGCTACAGACTCGCTCTCCCTGGATCTGCACACTTCCTCTCTTCTTTGCTTTCCTGTACAATTCCTTTCCTCCTGAAAGGAACCTCCTAACATCCTACCCAAGGTCACATCCATCTCAAAGGCTACCTCCTTCATTAAGGCTTCCCTCATGCATCAGCAGATAGGAGTCATGACTGTACTATTAGCTAAGCTGTGCCACTCACAGACCTTCTTATCCTTGGTGCTGGGCATGTTCCCCCATGGAAGCCCACCCGCAGCCCCTGCTGCCACCCATGAAGAAGCTACCTGCCAACTCCTCCACAGGGCTCAGCCAAAGCACTGAACAAAACCATTATGACTATCCACGGGATAACACAATAAATGCACAGCCTCTGTTTACCCCCACCCACTTGATAAAGACCTAGCCAAGACTCAGCTGAGCAGTGAAGGGGTACCTGCTCTCCCAGGCTCTCCAAGAGGCCAGCTAATTATAAATAAAAAAGGTCAGATGGGGTAAAAAACGTCCTCTTCCTTAAAGTATAAAAACTCAACGGACAAAAATAAATCTAGCAACTGCTCAGATCAGATCAGAACTGTTCTGATCACCAGTTAAGCCCAAAGGCTTTGGCGCCTCTGCGAGCACAGATAGAGGTATTTCACACACACACACAAACCAGCCACAATAAAAGAGGGGGAGTTCAAAATCCATGCTCAACACCATACATGCACACGCACATATACACACACACACGCATGCACACACACCCCGCACACGCGCACCTAGCATAGCTGTGTGGCCATGTTCAAGCACTTGTGTCTAGAGAAAGGACACCCCTCACACATCGAGGAAGTTCTGAAGCACCCACAAGGCAAGAGCCAGATGAAAAGGAACTGAGGCCATCCTCACAAAGTCAGCGGTGGGGAGCACTTCAGCTATATCATAGGAGCCTCCGATGACCATGGAGTAATGAGGGTGGGAAACATAACTCACCACCTGTCTTTACAGAAGACATATTAAAGAGCTCTGAACTCCCGCATGGTTTTCTGAAGCAGACAGACGATATGCCAGATCAGACAGGGGTCAGAATCCTCTAGGTGACTGCTTAACCAGATGCAGATAAATCACTGGATCACAGAGCAGCCTCCAGAGGGTCTGAATTAAGGAGCTCAAGGTGAAAATGGGGGCAGGACTCACGAACTGTAGTTACCCAGGTCTCTCGGGGAGGCTCTGGCTTCTCTCTCTCTCAAGCCATTTCACCAGGTTAGCCCCTGCCCAGGGCCAAGAACACAAGAGACAAAGCAACAAGCCAGAGAAGCAACTGGTACCGAGAATCTGGTCAAAAGGCCTCTACCAAAGGACAATTAGCTGGATCCTGGGTCTCATAAATGGCACCTATAATGGACATCCAGTGGGTTTTGTTCTCTTTGTTTTTATCTGCAGCAACTGCACACTCTACTTCATAGTCATAACCCCAATTTTTTTGTCTTGGGATCCATCCCTCCCCAGCTCTGCTCTCATGGTCAGGTAGATAGGAATCCACTCCCAACTCCAGGCCCCATCATCTGGCCATAGTGGCTGGTTCAAGATGGCCACAGAATTCATTAAAACCGATATAATGATATGAGACTCTGGGGACAGAGGCTAACACTCTTTCCTGTGGACTTGGAGCTAAAGGCTGGAGTTTCTGCAGCCCCCTCAGAGCATGAATGGAGAAAGTACTGAGAATGGAGCCAGCGTGGAAGACTTTAGAGGAGGGAGGGACAGAGACAAAAAGACTGGATGGATGGATGGAAGGAAGGATGGATGGATGGGTGGATGGATAGATTGGTGATTGAATAAATGAATGAATGAATAAATCATCACCTGATGAATGAAACACCCTGGTAACATCATCTGAGCCCTTGATCAGGCCTCATCTAATTTAAACTCAGGTCTGCCTGATTCCAAAGGAGGGAAGAAAGTTAATGGGTACTGAGTATTGCTGGACACAGTGCAAAGATTATTGCATTTAATATTCACAATAACCCTGTAAGGTAGGCTTTCTCCTGTGCCCCACACCCCACCTTATTTTATTTGTAGATAAGGAAGCTAAGGTTAAGGAGGTTTTGTAACTGTCCCAGCTCAGCCAATTCACTAGCAGCAAAACCATGCCCAAGGGGCACCTCCAAGGCTGTGATCTTCCTGCTGTCCACTCCACCCTGGGCAAACAGGCCAGAGCCCCAGGCCAGAGCTCTGGAGCACACCCTTAGAGGGCAGTGGGCCCAGGGGAGTTCACCTTTTGATTACTGAGCTAGAGGAGGGCTTCCAGGGAAACATCTTTGTGAGGCACTACTGGGCATGATGTTCTTTGGGAGATGAACGCCTCACAGGGCTGCAGAAACCAGCCGGCAAACATGCGCACTCATCTAAACTTTCTGAACAGCAGCGATTCTCACCCTTCCGTTGTACAAGAGGGAGCCCCCACAGTCCTCCGAGGTGATTGCCAAGGGTACAGGCCCAAGCCAGGAAAGTCACAGTGCGGTAAACACCATCAGGAAGGTGTCAGAAACGAAAGACAAAGCATGTTATATCAGGGAGAAAGGACCCCACCGCTCCTGGAGATGCGCCTACGGCACTATCGGCTCACACCGCCGCCACCGTGAGGGAGGATGACATGCCACTGGCAATGTGTCACAACAACAGCAAGACAGCAATGTGTTATAAGACGTGAAGCCGTGGCATTATTTTAACTCTATTCTTGGTCTGTGAAGACTCAGCCTCCTTTATTAAAAGGATGCGGCTGTCTTTCCCCAGGGAGGGCAGGGCAGCCTGCCAAGGATGCCACCTCTGGTCCCTGGGTCTCCCTTGTTGCTGGGTACCTCACACCTAACTATACCACACAAGCCCCCAGAGGTCTGCTGATTGCCCTTGACATCCGAGCCCATTTGGTCATGGGCCAGTTCCCGTTCTCTAGGACGCAGCTCTTCACTGCCTGAAGAGGAATAATCGAGAACCACAGGAAATCCTAAAGAAAACAAAGGGAAAAGAAGGAAGCACACTAGTGCCCTCCTCCAAGGTCTGGCTGGGCAAGCTTGGCACCCCCACCCTGCTGGCAGCCCCTCCCCCCCAACAGCTGGAGGCCCCTGCCTATCCGCCATGCTGCCATCCCAGCTAAGAGGGGCATGAGCTGGTGGAGGAGGGGGAGCCCACCGGTGGGGCCGGCACTCAGGATAAAGCCGGAGCCGTGCTGGGGCGGGGAGACCCCCACCCACGGCAGAGGGGGCCTCGAGCACCCCACCCACATTCCACCCTCTGACATGAGGGCAGAGACAGAGGCCGCTGCTTGAAGAGAAATCAAAGGGTGGGGCACGAGTCTGGGAGAAAGCAGGAATCCTAAATGAGGCACAGTTGTGCCTGGGTCGTTCCTGTCTCGAGCACTGCCCTCCTCCCCCCTCTGTCCAGGAGATGCCTCCTTTGGGAAGTCCTCTGTGACTTCCATCCTTCTCCTCTCTCTACCCAACCCCTCTCCACAAACAGAGGCTGTGCCCTCCCCTAGGGCTACATGAGCACCTGCTAGGCCCCTGCATGAAGCACTTTCTGGAAGATAAGCAGAGGAAATAGGAGTAGGGGGTAGGCTCCCTCTCCTCGGCTACCTGGGTTTACACTGCAGCTCTGCCACTTTTGTCATTTAAACTAAGTCACTTGGCCTCCTTGTACCTCACTCTCATCATCTGTAAAATGGGGGAGAATGACATTGACAGATGAAAGAAATCATTCATGGATTTCACTGATGTTTCTCTTTAAAGAGCCACAGAAGGAAAATGAGAGATGACTGATCAGCGCCCGGCTCGTGCAATAAATGTGAGCTTTTGTATCTTTAACTTGCCCTTTTCTTCCATGGAATGGAGAGCTCCTCGGGGACACAGGCTGGTTGTCACCCCCATCTGTGTCCCCAGCACGCAGCCAATTCCACTTCCCCAGTAGCAGCACAGAATGACGACTCTTCAGGGCCAACAGGAATGGTCAGAAATGGAGCAAGGGACACAGGTCACAACTAAGAGCCACATTTGGGGCTCAGTGGTCGTGTTTCCAGTGTGGGTCCAGGGTCAGGGAGCAGTGACACGAACAGGTGCCTTTACTTCTCTGAGCCTCAGTTTCCTCACCTTTAAACCCGAGTTAAAAATGATAACCTCAGGGCACCTGGGTGGCTCAGTCAGTTAAGTGTCCAACCTCAGCTCAGGTCATGATCTCCCAGTTCGTGGGTTCGAGCCCCGCGTCGGGCTCTGTGCTGACAGCTCAGAGCCTGGAGCCTGCTTTGGAGTCTGTGTCTCCCTCTCTCTCTGCTGCCCCTCCCCCACTCACATTCTCTCTGTCTCTCTCTCTCTCTCAAAAATGAATAAACATTAAAAAAAACTTTTTTAATGACAACCTCACAGGGTCACTCCAAGGACTAAATGAGAGGATGTTTCTAAAGAATATAGCACAGTACCTGGCCCACAGTAAGTCTCAATAAAGGTAATGGGTTCTGTCACTTCTCGTAATGGTAACGCTGGATTACTATCAATAATGAGCAGTGGGTACCCTGAGGTCATCTGCAGCCACAGCTACTTTCACAAGAGGAACTTAAAGGAAAAAAGCAGGACAGAAGGCCTGCCTCTGAGATGCTGGGGGAGGAGAACTGCCTTCCCACTCGGGGCCCAGATCTGAAGAAAGTTCTGGAAACATCCTGGCAGGGACCCTTTCCAGGGAGAAGCTGTGGGCCCCTGCCACTCTCTGCATCTCTTCTCTTAACTCTGCCTATCTTCCCTCCTTACACCCTCAGCCTGTCACACACAGAGAGGAAGGCGTGAAAGGTTGGAGTCTAGAAATTAACATTTCAAAGTCAACGTTGGATATGTGCTGCCTCCCGCTTCCTGAGCAGCATGTGCGGGAGCCCCAGCACAGAGGAGGGTTGCGGGGCGGATCTGGCGTGTGCAGTCCCCACAGCTTTTGTGCCTGATCAGCCATCTCTCATCTTTCTTCTGCAGCACATTAAAGAGAAACATCACTGACAAACCTGCCCTAGGCAAGCTAAGCCCACACTCAAACGCAGCCCTGCCCTCTCTGCTAAGGAAGGGATGGAGAAATCTTTGGTCTCCTCTCCTCCTGCAGACCTCTGTCAGACCAGACAGGCCAGAACTGGGGAGGAAGGGAACAGTGCATTCAGCCCAGTCTGCTCAGACACCCAACTAAGCAGCCATTCAGTCAGACAGCTACGGACCTCCGAGACTGGCCAAAGGAAGCACAGAAAGGCATCCATCACTTGTTCATTGATCCACTGTCTATTCAAAAACCACTACAATTAGATTTCACCTGTAAAGTATTTGTTAGCTCATCCTCTGCCCCTCTGAGAATCATGCCTGGGAGGAAGGCACGGAGACTGCTCTCCGGCCCACACCCATGCAAGGGTGTCCTTCAGCCCCTCAGTCGTCGTCAGAACAGTCACAGTGACGGAGACTCTCCTGAGAGCCCTGAGAACGACACAGGGGGAAAGCGGACAAACTTTACAACCATTTTGTAAAACAATTTGCTAAGAGCCAGTAAAGTTGACAATGCTCATGGCCCACGTCCTAGCAACCCCGCTCCCAGGAACTCACCTAAGAAACTCTCCCAAATGTGCACCAGGAAGCACACGTGAGGATGTTCTCAGCGGCACTGTTTCTGGAAACCAGTCAAACATACACCATACGTACATCGTGGGAATTTCTACAGTGGTGAAAACGCATGAGCCACAGTCCCCCATGCTCCCATGGGTGAATTTCAGAAACATAAAGCTAAGTTTAAAAAAAAAAACATACTGTAGAAGAATGTACACCATTTCATTCCTTTTATAAAAAGTGAAAGAGTAGGTAAAACTTAAAATAATGCTTACATACATACACATGTAGTAATACTACAGAGAAAATCAAGAAAGTTATGAACCCAAAACTCAGTGTGTGTATCCCTCTGTCGCTGGGAGGCTGGGGTGGGCATGGAGGGGACAGGAAGGGCAAGGACCTTCCAACAGCACCATGATGCTCTGTTGCTTAAATAAGCTGGCAAATTCATGGATATTCATTTTATTATTATGCTTTGCCACTAACATATACATTATTTATAACACGTTATGAATATTCTTTTGTATTATGAAAAATTCACTTAAATGTCATTTTTGAAAAGAGGGCTGGCGATAATATGGGGAGGGCATCTGAAGGCAAGAAAGGACTGGAACTCCCAGGAACTGCTGAAGCTGAACCAGGTGCCCGCTAACCTCCTGCTAGCCACATGTTCAGGTTACAACCACCACAGACACGAATGAGCAGTTAACAAAGTGGCTTTTCCTGGTGCCCAGCGTGTCATCAGCACGTGCTCATCTCTCATACAGAGATTATTCCAGTTCCCATTTGTGGAAGATGGGTGCCATTACTGCCATGGAAAACATGGCTCTGAGAGGTGAAGAGACAAGGCCAGGGTCATCAAGCTGGTGCTGCCGCTGAGTGAGAAAGCAAACGCCCCCCATCTGTCCGTGCCTGCAAAGACCGCGTCTTCCCGCAATGCCAAGCAGCCTCTCAAATATTTATAGACATAAATGGTGAATGAACCAAAGCGCAATTCAATCCAACACATATTTATAAATATTTATAACCAAATGTTTTGCTTTGATAAGGCCTATTCTCTGAAGTGCCTGGCGTCAGACAAACGGGGCTTTTTCTGTGGGAGCAGGCTGCGGCTCACCTGGGAGCATTAACTCATTTCCATGAACGCACACTTGTGTCTGCACTTGCCTCCTACACAGATGGCCCTCTGCCCTGTTACCCCTCGTCATCAATTTAACACACCATGAAAATAAGACTCGGGTGCTTGGGGACCACAGGATGCTTTGTTTGTGAGGGAATTCATGCCTCTCTGCTGCCTAAAATCTGCCAGAGGCTCCCCACTGCTTTCGGAATGAAATCCAAGCCCCTCCGCAGAATGGCACGTCCTGGCTGAGCTCGCATCTTCCTGCTCGCAGCTCACACCTGCACCCTGAATGGAAGGCTGGGCTCCAGAGGCAGGTTCTCGAATACATCGTGCTCCTTCTGGCCACTTGCTCTTGCTCTGGCTCTGGCCATTCCATCTACCCTTCCCCTCTCCCTACTTCTCCTAGCCTGGCTGATGCCCACTGCTGGCTCGGAGCCTAGCTGTGGTGCCTCCTCCAGCAGGGGGCCTTGCTAAGCCTCAGGGCTGGGCTGCCACCACGGGCACACACCACCCCCTGCACACACTCATACCTCATACCTTGGCACCAGCTCTGTTTGCTCGTCTATCCTCCCGCACAGACCCTCTTTCTGCATCCCCAGCCTCTAGGCTGGGCCAACATGAATTCGGAGCTCACTATAAATAAATTCATGCTGTTGCCTGAGCCTCCTGCCCCAGGGCACATAAAACAACAGTGGGTCAGGACAGGTGATCCATGGTAATGTGCGCGTGCCAGCCTGGGTTGAGCCTTGACAGCCTTAGCGGACTTAATCCTCATAACTACACCACGGGGCAATACCACCCCCATTTCACCAACAAGGAAACTGAGCTCTAGAAAAGTCCAGTGTCAGGGCTCAGTCAGTTAAGCATCTGACTCTTCATTTCAGCTCACGTCATGATCTCACGGTTTATGAGTTTGAGCCCTGCATCGGACTCTGCATTGACAGTGCAGAGCCTATTTGGGATTCTCTTTCTCCCTCTCTCTCTCCTAGAAATAAATTTTTAAAAAATATTTAAAAAATCTTAAAAGAAAGAAAAGGAAAGGAAAGGAAAAGAAAGGGAAAGAAAAGTCCAGCAGCTGGAACAAAATCACACAGCCAGCCACCCAGGCCTGTCAGACTCAAATATCTGTGATTAATTTTTTGAATAAACAATTGAATGCCCTCTGGAAGTCAGAGGGTGTAAGCCCTGAAAAGTATCTTCGGAAGCAATAATAACTTTTAGTGGTCACTGTCATGTCCCTGGGAGTTTTTTAATGTCTTAATCAGGAAAAAAGATGCACTAATGACAACACCTTAGATTTTGTACAGCACCTTGCAATTTCAAAAGATTTTCTGTCTTAATCAGCTTTTCTGAAAATTTGCCTTTGAGGACTTTTAAGGTGGGCTTTTTGGGTTGTCCCAAGGGTGGCATGAACTAGTACAAAGACCAACCCACAGACACATGAAGATTCTCACTAGCCCCCCAAGCAAGGCAGAGGACGGCAGTGAGGCAGTGGGGAGTGGACAGCCCCCAACACCACTGAGCATTCTAGGTCCTCAAAGCCTGAGGCCACGCCCACCCCTCCCGGGCCTTCAGGACACCAGGGACCTTCCCAGCAAGGCAGGAAATGGAGATGAGTGACCCAGAAGAGGAGCACCATCTGCCCAATTCTTGGCCACCTCACAGGACGACTGTCCATGGCAGCATCCTTATAAGCCAGGGACCAATGAGACCGGTAAGAAGAGTAATTCGCCACAATCTTCAGGGCCAACTAGGGGGCAATCAAGGCCCCAGGTCCCCCATAGGATGAATGGGGTTGGACACAGGGTGCATGAGGGTCATGGCAATGGTGGTGTGTCCACCTCAGAAGCACCACTCTGGGGCCTGCCCAAGGGAGGCTACCCAGCCTGAAGGGGGCCCAAGAGAGCCCAGAAGCAGAGAGAGAATCGTTACTGCACAGTCCCAAATCTTCCATAAGGATAGCAAAGGCCTTGGGAGTATTACAGCCGGACACTCGGAGTCATGCCTTAGCTGAGAAAGAGCCTCAAGGAGGCTCGTCCACCCAGCCTTCTCCTCTGAGCCCTCATTGGCTGTGGGATCTTATGAAAACCCTTGCCTACTCCAAGCCTCAGTTTTCTCCTCTATAAAATGAAGATAATAACAATTATTATTATTGTGAGCCGACCTCACAAGGCTTTTGAGAAGTTAAATAAGACAAGGCACATAAACCCCATAGCACACAGAAGGCCCCAGATACACGGCGTCTCCTACTGTTCGAAGGTTCTGCTCTTCTCCGCAGGATTCTCAGCCGTGTGCCGCAGCAGAGCAAGGACCATGTCTCCCTTGTCACACCGAACGCCTGGCCACAGACTAGGTGCTCAGCAAACAGCAAGTGACTAAGCCATCAGGCCATCAGACCTCATTCGTGCTGGGAGGGAATATTTGGATCACAGAGTGTGGGGGATGGCCTAGCCCAGGAGCCCCTTCCTGGCAGACGGGCTGCCCACCCTGGCATATGTGTGAACACGCCCAGGGTCAGAGCTCTGACTCTTAACAGAGGCCCTGCATCCCCTCTCAGGCCGCTCTTCCTCACACTTGACCTAAGCCTACCTGCCAGTGCTGACCCTACTTCTGGAGAGGGTAGAATAAGCCATGCCCTCTTGCGCCTGTGTCATTCCTTCAGCCACTCTCAGCAGCTCTGGGGACCACCCCCTAGCCTGCTAGTCACTGACTGCCATCTTTCCTGTTTCTTCACTGACCCCTCCAGGTGGATGCTGGGTGCCTGTCGGTGTGGCAAACCTTCCAGGTGAAAGCATGGAGCCTGGCAACACATGCTAAGGAAGGAGGCTTCCTTGGCAGTCCTCGGCTACCCTGCTGGTCTCCCTGACCTCCAGTCCCAGGCCTGGAATGTCCCCTAAGTCTCTCCCATCCTTCTGGGACATAGGGGTCTTCCGTCACTCATTGTCATATCAATATCATGTCAGTGTCAATGTCGTGTCAATGACTAAGGTCACTGATGAGGGGAGGGCCAATAAGTGAGACCCATCACTGGGCACCAGTGTGCTGGGTCCTTCTGCCCTAGAAATCCAATCCCCACCTATGAACGGCCCCTATCTCCCATGGCACTGTGGAAATAGTATTTCTCTGCCCTTCCTTCGAAGGAGCCAAGGCTCAGAGAGGAAGCCTGTATCAGATTCCAAGTCTTTTGAAAACATATACTCCTCTCAGGAAGACCACGGGGCAGTTAGGGAAAGCTGCTTTCCCATAAAGGCAGCAGGCTCTGTCTTTGTCAGTAGAGTGTGGGAGTCACGGGTGAGTGGACATAGCACAGGCTTTGGAGCTAAACCTGCATCCAAGCCTTGACTGTGTCAGCTTGCTTGCTGTGTGACCCCAGGCAAGTTGCCTGACCTCTCTGAGCTTTAGTGTGAAAGGAGACTCAACAAAACATACTTCACAGGGCTGTTGTAAGAAAACAATGAAATAATGTATGAAGGATCACTAGCTGGCCTGGATTAGGGCCGGTACTGAGTAACAGTCTTCAATTGTGAAGAGGATGAAGAGCCAGAAGGAGGAGAAGGGGGAGAAATCATCTTTCGACACCAGTCCTCTCCCCTACTAGATAGAACTGCTTCCTGAGCTGTTGGAAGCCACTGAGAACATTCCAGGTTCCTCCTCCCTGCGAGCTGTCCTACGGCCTCCGGTCAGCCAGTACCCCTTCCCCACCTTGCAGAGGCCAGAAGAGTGGAGACCCCTGGCAAGTGGGTGCCCACCACCCACAGGCCCAGCCTGGCCTCCTGGATCCTCGTCCCCAGTGTTGCTGACCAGGAGCCTGTCTTGGGTCCCTCACACATGGTGGCAATGAGGCTATCTCCCTGGCTAGCTCATTTCTGGAGACACTGGGACCAGGGGCTGGGCACCCTGCCCAATTAACACTCCCAAGAATGCCAGTGGAGCAGCTGCGGGGGCAGTTGGACTCTCCAGGGAGAGGGGCCAAGGTGTCCCTGCAGATTGGAGCGGGGGGTGGGGGGCAGTGCTGCCAAGGAGAGGGGGAGGCAGGGTGCCTGCCAAGGACCCGCCCCAGGCCCAGGGCCCACCTCGGAGTTTCCGGGCTCCCTCTGTAGGAGAGCATCTGGCAGCCCGTGTCCCCTCTATGACATGCACACAGTGTGACAAGAGAACATGTGGCCTCTGGAAGGAGAGGGCCTGGGACTCACTGCTGGCCCCCGCTTACTACCGGTCTGTGAAATGATAGCACACTCTGCCCCGTGTTGTCACCAGGTAACCTTAAGGCACGTGGCTTGGAACTCTGTCCACAGTCAGTACCCAATGACTTGCTGGTTTCCTGTCTCCCTTCCCACTCCTATTTAGAATGGTTGGCAGAAATATGCCAGGGCCTTGCTTTGTAGGGAGAGACTATGGGCTCAGAGACACACACAAAAGCAACTTTACCTCTGTTTCCAAGACATGGGCTTGAAAGAAAACCTCTCAGCATGAAGAAAAGTAAAAGAGACTCTGAAACCAAGGGACCTACCCTTGAAGGTCTGAGAATAAAATGTATGAATGGAGTCTGCAAAAACTTATGCAGGTGAAAACAGGAACCAAATACAGGGAGAAGGAAGATCGGAAACAACATCTATGAAAAATCATAGACAGCTTCTTGCCTCTAATAATTTGCTTATAAACATACTCTCCAATATTTGATTGATGTTTGCTTGCATTTAGCTACTTTAATAAGGTTGTTTATCTTTGCGTTTAACAACAACAAAAAAAAACAAAACAGATGTGACTCTGCAAGGTATAAGCCCAAGGGACTGTGGCTCTCCAGTATTTTAACCCTTGAGAGTCTGGGGCACACTACTGCCACCTTGTGACGGCGTACCTCAATTGGAGGCACGGAACTGGAGAAGGATATAAATCTCTTTGGTTGCTGAATCTGAAAAAGCCACGAGGCTGTGGTCATACCACCCACCTGCTGGTCACTCTTCAGTTGCCAGCAACTCTTCTGAACAATCAGTGAACTGAGGGCCATTCCCAGCCTTCCCTGAAGGCAAGTCATTTCTGAGTTGCAAGCTAACCTTTTCCTTGTCTGCAAGATGAAGGAAAGGATGTAAGCGATCTCTGCTGGCTCTGACATTTGGAAGTTACATGAATGTATTTCAGAACCTCTAGACGTGTCTGTCAAAATGCAGCTTTCTGGTTCCAGCCTCAGATTCTAAATTATAATATGGGGAAAGGCTCTAAAATCCACACTTTTAACCAAGCAGGTTCTTATCTCTTTAATGTTTGAGAATGGCTACCCCATAGCCTTGCAGGTAATATTTAAGATGCTGCTTTAAATTGACAATAAACTATTTAAGAAGAAAAAGATGCTGCTTTATTAACTCTAGAAGTTTTGAGGTGTCTGGGCACATCATGGCACCCTAACATTTCCCGAAGGCCTGAATATCACACAATATTCAGTGCAGCTTCACAAGGACTCCATAGTGTAATACAGGTTTAGGCCCATTTTGCTGATAGAGAAACTGAGGCTCCAAGAGGCACCGTGAACAACAGCCCGAGAGCACAAGCTGAATGAGTTGGGTCTGAAACTTCATTTTTCAAATATCCATCAACTTCCTAAAGACCCTGAAGCCTTCTTGACTCCATGCTCCATTTCTCAGTGCAGTGGGGCTGGGGTTCCCAGCAGTGGAGTTCAGTGCCCACTCCCAGCTCTCAAGAGCTTCCTTCAGCCCTCTGGGACATACTTCAGACTCCAGCCTAAGCCAACAGAAGCTCAGCATCTCATGTTTTCCTGTGTCATCCTTCAAAGCGCTCCTCTAGTTCCAAAGTGGTCACTGTGGGTTTTGACATTCGACTGAGCTCGTCTTCTCTGCCCAGAAGAACACATATTTCTTAAGGAGGAAGAAATGGTGGCTAGTCTTTCCTATCGTAGCTACATCCACTTGACAGATAGAAGCAATGTGCTCAGTGATTCAAACTCCCACTCTGTTGCACACTAGCTATGTGACCTTGGGCAACTTGATCGCTGTAAGCCAGAGTTTCCTCATTGGAAAAATGGGGATTAAAAAATCCTATGTCACAGGGTTGCTACACGGATTCAGTGAGATAATACACATACGGCGCTACTGTGATGACTGGTATATAGGAAGTGCTCAGTAAATGGTAGCTTAAAAGCAATATCCACACACATTCACAACATGTGGCTTAGAGAGAAATGGAAACAAATCCCTGCTCTGCCCTGTCCATTTCACCCGGACACACACAGAGTCACCCAGAAGTTGGAAGGACACACACACAACAACAACAAAGTTTGCTGAGCAGGCCCTGTGTTAGACTCACATCTGCTCTGCTAGAGGGCCAGTTTCCTAGGCTGGGAAAAGGATTTCTGGCTAAAGTTAACATTAGAAAGAGGTGCCCGTCCCACCTTCTTATAAACCCACAGGACACTTCTCTGGGGAACCCCACCTTCAACATGAAGGTCAGGGCATCAGCTCTTCACCATCTTTATTATTACCCGAGACAGCAGGCCAAGTCCCTTTCTGTGGTCCTGCGAGGGATCGGGGTGGGTCTATTTATCTTTTAATTGAAACGGGAGGGGGAAAGTGAGGCGCTCCTGGCCAACCTAACTACTGCCTCTGTGTTCTTCAATTACTGGTACAAAATGATTTGATGAGAGGAACCAAGCCGACATCTGGGTTTCAGTTAGCATCTGACATGGGGCCTCGCTAATTAATCTGGAAACATGAATTGACAAAGGCTCAAATCCAAGCGCAGTCAGGGAGAAAGCCGGCTGACGGGCCGTGAACAGAAGGTGGTGTGTGGCGGGTGGGTGCAGAGGTCACCGGGAGTGTCCAGGAGGACTCTGAGATGGCGCCTGGCTTTGTCATCTGACCCCCCAGAGGACAGGCAGGAGGTGGCCCAGCAGCAGCTGGGAGGGACCCGGCTGACGCCCGCCTGCTCTGTGTTGGCAGCCAGCTAGGCAGACAAAGGGACCCAAACATTTCAGTCTCATCAGCCAGATCAGTAGCTTTGTTCCCGCCTGGCCTGACGCCGGCACATTGTTACATCTTCCCTACTTCTCATTCTTTCGCACATAGTCTTAAAGGGAAGGAAGGAAGGAAGGAAGGAAGGAAGGAAGGAAGGAAGGAAGGAAGGAAAGAAAAGAATCTCATATATATACAAAAGTACTCATCTGTTTAACAATCATTTATCAGTAAGCCACTTTGATAGTCGATCCCTGACGAAGCACCAGGCACAGGGCTACGACACTTTATCCTCATAGCCAACACGGATGAAGTTTTATCTCCATTTTATAGTTGAACCAAATGAGGTCCAGAGGGTTAAGCTAGTTGCCTAGGATTGCACAGCTAACAAATGCAGAGCCAGACTCCAGCCCAGGATTGGGCGAAAAAGGACAGTGTACCAGGCCTTGTTAACACAGGTAGCTCCCTTACAATCCCTCTCCCTACAACCATTTCTTTTTTATTATTATTATTATTTTAAGTTTTTATTTATTTATTTTGAGAGAGAGAGAGAGCACGAGTGCACATGTTGGGGAGGGGCAGAGAGAGAGGGAGACAGAAAATCCCAAGCAGGCTCCACATAGCCTATAAGCCATTTCAATGTGGCCGCCAGGGGGTGGGGGTGTCAGAGTCAAGGACCTCTGCCAGTTAGAGCTGAGGATGCCCTAGAGATCACTGGGGACCATGCTAGTGTGTCCCACACAGCTTGGAAGGCAGGCCTGAGGCTGAGGGGCAGTGAAGGAGTGAACAGGACCCTGCCTCCCCCCACCAGTGCCTGTTCTACATCACGGGCTTCCCCGTGGATCTGAGCAGACAGGCTACTGCCTATAAACGCTATGCCCTGCTGATTCAAATCCACGGCTCGCGTTTCAGAGTGAGCGGTACAAAACTCCAGGAGAGTGTGATGGCTCATCTCGGGGGATGAGGGCCAAAACCCAGGTTTTCCGATCCTTCCAGCATCATGCTGTGTCCAGGGGGAAGCTCTGGACAGAGGTGCACGCCTTCTCTGGTGTTGCATTTTCACAGGCCGGGCCTCCTACGGGGGATGATTGTGATGCCGAGTGGACGACACCTATGGAAGAGCTCAGCAGGGTGCTTGGCACACAGCACATGCTCTGGAAATGGTAACTATTATCGCTGCTTCATTTCACCACTCCCTGGTGCTAAAATAAAGGCTCCCATCAGCCCCCCGACTCTGGCCCTCCCTCCCGACTTCCCATCCCCACCCAACAGGGAGTAGCTTCTTGTCTGACATGGGACTGATCCAGATAAAACGCTCGGCACAGTCCCTGACTTGCAGAAGGGCTCAGGCAAGGTTGGCTGATACTGTCGTGACTATTATCATAGTACCTGCAGGACTTGTCTCCCCTCCTTCCCTCCGCGTCTGTAAGACATCAAGATCTGTCTCACCGGCCTGGAAGTGCCAGCATCTCACACCTTCCTCCCGGCTGACAGTTGGCACTACTCTGCATTCTCTCCTTCTGTAGACCTATTCATGGCTCCCCCGTTTCCTTTGGCTTTTGAAAATTAATTATCAGTGATTTGTTAAGTTCATTAGCTCTGCCTCTCAACAGCATGGAGGGCCTGCCATCTGGACCCGTATTTTCATTTTCATGCAAGTTGTTCCATAATTACACAATAAGGGTGTCACCCGCGTGCAGCCACGCCAAACGCACACGGCTGGCCCCACCTTTCTTCAGACTCACACGGTCTCTCTCCAGGATGAGGGGATTGATCCGCCCTGCTCACAGATGCCCCCGCCTGCTTGCTTTTCTTAAACATTCACTGAACCCACACTAGTGCCAGAGCTGGTGGAGACACTGTTTAGGCATTCTCTTATCTGCACCTGTAATTCTCTGAGGTTACTATCATTGACCCATTTGCAGATGAGGAAACTGAAGCTCAGATGATGAAGTAATTCTCCCAAATAATGTCTAATTTTCAACTAGTGGAGCTGAGATTTGAATCCAAGCCCTAGGCCTACACCAGAAAAACCTCAGGCTGAAGGTAGTATGGTACTTCAGGGCCACCCTTGTCTTTCCACTAAGTCCACGTTCCCTCCTGCCTTCCAGCACAGGACCTGTTCGGCACACAGTCCTTACCCGAGTTCCGTTTTGTTCACCCACTGCTGCCTGATCAGCTAGAGCCCAACTCCACTCCACTGTTTTGCAAATACCAGATTCTCAGCAGGGCAGATGCACATGCAATAATATGGAGAATGAATTCTATTTATTGAGCACTTGCTACATGATAATTGCTAAATGCCTGGATTATCTCATTTACCCACACAACACCTCTTATAAAGGCAGGTGACCATGGGCATTATCATACCCACTTTACAGAGACAGTGAGATTAAGCACTGGCCTTGGTCACCCCATAGTAACTTACAGAACCAAGATTTGAACCCAGGTGCTTCGGCTCCAGAGCCTAGTAAGCCATCCTCCCTTGGAAGGAAAGAGCCAGCGATACTTCTGAGAGGCTGTTACACACATAAGGATCCTGATCAGTAAGGAAGAGGGGCACCTGGGTGGCTCAGTCGATTAAGCATCCAACTTCAGCTCAGGGCACGATCTCATGGTTCATGAGTTTGAGCCCCACATCAGGCTCTGTGCTGACAGCTCAGAGCCTAGAGCCTGCTCCCAATTCTGTGTCTCCCTCTCTCTCTCTCTAACCCTACCCTGCTAGCACACATACTCTCTGTGTGTCAAGAATAAATAAACATTAAAAATTTTAAAAATAAGGAAGACAGTCTAGCATGTCATGAGGGGAGTGTAGACAGATTGCCACAACTCCACTGTGAGCAAGTGAAACCCTGCTTTCAAGTGAACAGTAATTGATAGGGAAGATGATTCTTAGAGCATTCATTCAACAAACATCTACTGAATAACCACTAGGGAGCAAGGACCACACCGGGTGCCGGGGACAATGGGGGCAGTAGATGTGCAGGCCATCCTTCAGGAGCCACAGACTCTGGACAGATAATTACAAGTATCCAAGGCCTGATGCACGTTACAGGGAGATGAAGTCAAGGGTGTTGGGGGAACACAGGGCAGAGGAACCCCACCTAGCCCACGAAGTGATGACAGAAGACTTTGCTGAGTAAGCAGTGTCTCAGCTGAGACCCAGGGGATGGCAGAAACTGTGCAGATGATGTGTGTGTGTGTGTGTGTGTGTGTGTGTGTGAGAGTGTGGCGTGCATCTCTGCAAGGAGGCACACGTTCCAGGCCAAGAGAAGAGCATGAACAAGCCCAGAGAAGCACGCAGATGGTACATCTGAGGCACTCAGAGAGGCTGATACCACCTCAAAGCAGCAGAGGAGCCCATTCATTCATTCAACAAACGTTTACGGAGTGCCAGACACGCCGCCTGGGACTTCCTTATCTGACAGCTGCTTCACAGGCCAGCAATCTCAGCCTGGCTCCTCAGTCCTGCAGCTGCCTTACCTTCTGGGTTCCTGAAACAGTGTCTGGGTCTATGTCTCACCCACTCACAGCTCTCCCTGAAGTCTATTTCATCTGTCTTTGTTTCAAGAGTCACCCTCTCCAGCACCTCCCAAGCTTTAACTGTGGTCCTTGTCAGCAGATGCTACAGCCACTTAGTCCAGGGAGGGAACCGAGCGAATGCACTGAAGCCAGCCCTGTACCAGGGGCCTTCTGACAGCCTTCAGGGAACCCACACAACATCCCTATGAGGCCTGTCATCTCCATTTACAGATGGAGAAATGAGACTCGGGCAACTGGGTAGCATCTACACCGCCTCGCAGAGCTTGCTGTGCTCTTCCCAGCATTCCTTGAACCCTTTTCCCCAGAGAAACGGCCCTTAGAAGCCAACATTCTGTCCTCCTTTAAGGGACCGTAGAGAAGTCATAAATGTCAAGCAGCCTCTCCCTCTATGTGCCAAGCCCAGTTCCAGGCACATGTGGAGACAGAGAAGAAACCTAGTAGAGGGTCCACTGTCAAGTAAACACCAGAAATGCTGATGTGCCTCAGAGAAAAGCCCTAAAGCCTTATTCTCAACCAGATGTTCACCAACCCTCAGGCAGCGTAGGACACATTCAGAGAGTCCTGAAGCCCCCATCCAATGGCACTGCCTCCATAACCAGTACGCCCTCCACATGTACACAGACTCGGGGGAATGAGTAAAAAGCAAACACTGGAAAGCATTTCTGCAGTGGGCGCCTCGGGGATGAGACGGCACAGGGCTCCCCTTTCTCCCTGAGACAGTTCTGGGATCGTGAGTATGTATGACCTTCCTAAATTTTTAAACAATCCAAATAAAAAGGGTATTAAACGCTTAGTGGCTTTGTCCCTGTATTTTCTGAAATGGTATGTGCTTCAGGTCCACTTATGACCAGGCAGGGCGGTGGAAAGGAGATCTATGGAGTCTCTTGTCATTCAGAAGGGACCCCTGGCCTGGGGAAGGTTGGGCCCCAGGGACAGGGCTTTTCGGCCTGGTGCCCCTCCTGAGCGCAGCAGTCGCCTTCCCTCGAGTCCCGCTACTCCAAGCCTGAGGCCATTTCATGCCTTATCAATAATTCACGGGCACGAACAATAGTGCCAGCTGGATGTTCTCTTTGGGTGGGGGAGGGGCCTCTGAGGAGGCTGGCAGGACAAACCTTTAACCAACTAGAAACAAACAGCCACATATGCACCCACTCTGCCTACCAGAGAGGCAGAGGACCTAGCAGACATTAAGAGTGAAGGTCCAGCCTGAGAGGCCTTAAACTTTGGAAACACTCTGAAAGACCTCCAAATTCCTCTCAGGGCAAAAGGTATTCCTGGGCATGCCCAGTATGAGACCCCTCCCCTCCCAGGAACATGAGGCACGGCCAGTCCAGCTCTCGTACAGGAAGGCAGCCCGGGCACTAGAAGAACCAGTAGACCAGAAATCAGAAGAGTGAGCTCTGATCCCAGCTTTGCCATGTGCCTGCTGTGTGATCTGAATTAACACAACACCTGAATTAACCTCTCTGAACTTCCGTGTACTCCTATATAAAATGCAGCAGGAATAGAAAAATGGGCAAAGGACTCAAACAGGAAGTTTAACAAAAAAGGAACACAAACGGCCTTAAAAACATTAAAAAGGGGTGTCCAACCACACTCATAATGAAAGAAATACAAGTTAAAACAAGGTATTTTTTTAGTCCACCAAATTTGCAAAAATAAAAAAACATTAATAATTCCCAAAGGGTATGGAAAAACAGAAATCTTCATATATTGTGGAGGTGGGATAGCCTTTCTGGACAGCAATTTGACAACAGCCACCATAAAGTAAAGTGCATTTTGACTTAGCCCTTCCATGCTAGGAATCTGTCCTTTCAGTATAAGGGCAACAGACAAGGATATTTCTTTTTGTTTTGTTTACAGGAGCAAAAAAGGCTAAAAACAATTTAGGGATCCTTGGCGAACACACGATGAGAGTTTATAGTGCCAGGAAAAGATCAGCAGCCCTAAATGTGCTGATACGCAGCAACCTCCGAGCTCTACTGGAATGAAAAGAAGAGGGCACGCTCCCATATCTGGGGGCGGGGGAAGAGAGAGACAGAAATGGGAGAGAAGTACATCTGTTTCTACATGCACAGAATATTTCTGGAAGTCTCCACAGGAAGCTGTTTCAGTAGCTGTATCTGGGAAGGGGACCAGGAGATCTGGAGTGAGACCAATTTCTTTTCATTTTATATGCTTCTGTCCTAACTAGTGTTTTAAACCAGGTATTAAATTTTCAGGAACTTTAAGACATGAGGGTTGTGTTCTGCTTCGACGAGGAGTATGTTGCCTGTGTGAAAATTAAGTGCAGTTGATGTGAAAGTGTTTCATAAACTGTAAAGGACCATGCACACGCAAAGTGCTAGTAGTTTGCGCACACATATAAATTCCCACATGCGATGTGGGTGTTTCTTAGGGAAGAAAACCACTTGAATATCTGGGTGAACAATGAATTAGGATGGAGCGGCTCCTTGCTTCCTAACGTTTACACCTCATTCGTCCACAGAGAGGTTTCAGGAGCCGTTGAAAATGACAGGGTCTGAACTGGCCTTTACCTAAGAGGTTTGGGTAGAGATGAGGATGGATATATTTCATCTGATGAACCCACTTTAAGGCCCGAGGCTGGCTCTCAAAGAACAGGGCTAAGGGACGCCTGAGGGCTTTGTCTTGCCGACCGACAAATGCCAACACCACCAGGCTCTCTGTGCATGCCACCTTCGGATGGAGCGGGTATTATTCCCTGGTCCCCCTAACACCCAGCTCAGTGCCAGGCACAGGGACCCGCCCAGCCAACATTGGCTGAATGGACGAATGAGTGGCTGTGAATGGGCAACATGCCCAGGAGCTCACAGACAGTTGGATCTGGAAGGACTTTCTGGAAGCCCCTGAGCCCTATGTGCAAATATGACTTGCTCAAGGCCCATGGCAAGACGGGACGGAGGCCAGACCAAAACCCAAGATCCGTGGCCCTCCCCAAAGCTTCCTGCCCTGCTTATTCCCTGAGTGTCCACAGAAGTCACATAGTTCCAGATCCCACGAGCTGCCAAGTGCTCCTTCCATCTACACCATCCTCAGGCTTTAGAGGTTTTTAAGCTGGTCTCCAGTCCGAGATTTTTGTAAAGCATCCAGACCCATGAGAGCCATTGACCCAGCCTTGTAATTTAAAAAAACAAAGGAGGGGCACCTGGGTGACTCAGTCAGTTAAGGTCGGACTCCTGACCTTGACACAGGTCAGATCTCAGATCATGATCTCATGTCAGGCTCTGCACTGACATTGTGGAGCCTGCTTGGGATTCTCTCTCCCTCTCTCTGTGCCCCTACCTGACTTGTGTTCTCTCTCGCTCTCTCTCTCTCTCTCTCTCTCTCAAAATAAGTAAATAAATAAACTTAAAACATTTTTTAAAGTAAAAAAACAGCAAAGGAAAGAAAAATCCTATCGCTGCCATGTGCAGTACATTCATGAGGCCATGTCTTTCCAGTCCCTACAAGATACCAGGAGTGTGCAGCTCACGGTCTCCTTAGGAGAGGGACTCAAGGTCTCTTCCCCAGCGGGGTCAGGTCACTCCGAATGTGCAGAAACAATCCTGCAAGGGCCGCATCAGAAACTGTGTCCTGTGGGTACAAAGATGAGCCCAACGGGCTCTCCTGGCTGACTTTCATGCATGCAAGTTGCACTTCACAAAGAACCATGCACCAAGGTAGAAATCGGAGTCTGGGGTACAGCTCCCAGCTCTGCTCCCACCCAGCTCGGAGACTCTGGGTAACTCATGCCACCTCTCTGGGCCTCTGTTTCTTCACCTATAAAGTCAGAATGTGCATTAGAACCTCTCTCAGCTTCTTTCCAGTCCAGTTCCAGTTCTTACACGTAAGACTAAAGCAACGATTCCTCAAGGATGAGAGAGGGAAACCCGAAAGGCAAAGATTGGCAATGAATCACCAAGCATAGCCTTGGACAGACCCAGCTCCACCCTGGCCTCCTAAACAATCCAAACAAAGAAGTCCCTGGGAAGCACCACGGGGTGTCAGGAACAACCGGGTGCTGTCCACCCTGCACGAGATCAGACCCTGTGCCCCACCATCTCCTGTGAGCGAAGCCAGCCTCAGCCCTGGCCCTGGTCCCCTCCATCCTCCATCCTCACTTCCCTCTCTCAGCAGACCTCTACGGTCCCAGGCCCCAGCCCTCCCCTCCATGCAAAGCCTGAGCCAGAGTCCCAAGGGGCTCTTCATTGCATTTAAGAAACAAGCCTGTGAACAGACATGTGTAATCGTAAAGATGGGCCCAGCAGGAACAGGAATGTTTGCCTCTCACCTGGCACAATGCCTGCCTTAGGCAGCCCAGGCTGCTCTGGCTCAGCACACACACCACACACACACACACACACACACACACACACACACACACACGCATGCACACACTGCCCCAATCCTGCCCCTCCTCAGCAAAAAGCTGGGAGTGCCCAGCAGCTCACTTCCCCCAAAAGTCTTCCTCCTCACTTCCCAGCAAGCCCCCTCCTCCCCTCTCTGAGGCCGAGAGGGAGCCCACAACCTGCATTGTGTGTGTAGGATGCACAGAAAGTATTACAGCAAAGAAAGGCACGCCTGGAGCCAGAGCCCGAAGCCTAGGGCTGATGGCGGTTGCTAAGAGACAGAGGATGCCCAGCTGGAATCGTGACTGGGGTTGCTTGTTTGTGCAAGAGCAAGATGAAGAGGAAAGGAGAGGGCGCGTTTGCTGTGATGAATTTCAGCCTCCACCAGATCCTGCCAGAGGAAGAAAAGATCTCACTTGGAATTATACCCAACGATGTTCAGTCTTCCTGGCAGCAGAAAAAGCTATAAACCCCATTCTTTCCCTATTCCTTAAATATATGACTTGAAAAATGAAGCCCCCCTCCCCTCCAAAAAAAAAAAAAAAAAAAATCTTAGGAAAGGATAAAAGCTAGCAATTCTATTAGGCAAGGTCCTGCGCTGTAGAAAAGGAGCTTCAAGTCCGGATCTATGGACTGGATGGTCTCCATTCAGTCTCCATCCTAGCTTCTCTGCTTACCGCTGTGTGCCTTTTGGGAAATTGCTTAACCTATCTGTGCCCCAGTTGTCATGAATGCAAAATGGAACTAACATAAGTGTTATGAGGATTAAGTCCAGTGACCCATGTAAAGTACTTAGCACAGCCCCTGGTTCTCAGTTAAGACCCCCAGATGCTTGCGTTTACTGAACATGGACCATCAAAGCTAGATCTCCAGGGCTCCTTATTCTGAGGAATCTGAGCTGCAGAATGGTACAAAACACAAGTCCTGTGACTGATTCAATCTGGGCTAGGGAAGAGGGGGCCGCCTCCATGCCACTCCACCATCCCTTCTCTCCCCTTCCCTGGGAGGGCAGCAGCCTGTCACCTGAGCCTCCCACCAAGGTAACCCTGAGCCACTCTGCCACTGGAGCCTGCTCTGCTCTCATCGTTTCCTCATCTCTGCCCGGCTGGCGCCACATCAGGCCCTGGAGGTGGCACAAGATGAATGTGGCCCAGCCCTGCTCCCCGCTCCCAAGCTTATACTGACAAAGCCCGCACATGTCCCTTCACAGCCAGATGCAGCCCCGGGTACCACCAGTCTCCCGGCCAGACCCTTGGCAAGGACTGAGACCCCTTCTCCACTTACCCTGTGGCCAAGCGCACACCTGCCTGGCCCCTAGATCCCAAAAGCGGTGAAGGCAACGGGAAGAGGGAAATCAGTAGGGAACACACTCCAGGCAGGGCAGTCTCTCAGCCGCCAGGGCAAGGTCACAGATCCGGTAGAGGGGGACACTGGGGGAAATGGAGAGGATTGGGACAGCACCTGAGGGGGCCAGAGTGAAGTCTCTAAATCCTAGATCAGGCACGTGCTCTGATGCATGGTTTATTTGTGTAAAAAATCTGGCAGGTCCTCAAAAAAACTAAACATAGAATTACAATTTGACCCAGCAGTTCCATTTCTGGGTATATACACAGCAGAACCGAAAGCGGGAACCACACAGATTTGTGCGCCCATGTTCCCAGGAGCACGATTCCCAGAGGCCAGGTAGAAGCAAGCCCAGGGTGCTCATCAGATGAGTGGAGAAGCACAAGGCGTATATACAATGGGATATTGTTCAGCCCTAAAAGGGAAGGAGATCCTGTCACATGCTGCCACAGGATGAACCCTGAGGACATTATGCTAAGTGAACTAAGCCAGTCACAAAAACACAACTACACACCATGGGAGTCCCCTTCTGGAGGTACCTAGAGATGTCAAATTCATGGAGACAGAAAGTGGAATGGCAGTAGAGGGGATGGGGAGTTAGTGTTTAATGGAGACACAAAGTCAACTGGGAAAGATGAAAAAAGTCCTGGAGGTGGATGGTGGTACTGGTTACGCCACTGTGAATACACTTCACATCACTGGACTGTACACTTAACATAGTGAAGATGGTAAATTTTATGTGGTATATATTTTAACATATGTACAAAACCAGGCTGGCAAACGTCCCCAAGAAAGTCACATTTAGCTGCACATTTAACACAATACCCTTCTTGAAAAGACTGAAATAACAGGCCATTTAGGAACAGCACAGAAAATACAAGAGGGGGAGCTATCACCTGTGAGATGGAAACTTCCAGAAAATATCCCCTGAATAAAGCTCACAGAGTGCCCAACTCCCAAGTCCCACATCCTCCAGGGTAGCTGGAACCAGGAAGCATCTTTGGCCACTGCTGGTGCGACAAGGGAGGAAGGAGAGGAGTGGGCGCTAGGGCCTGGGGGCCCCCAGGGGGTCCAGTGCACTCAGGACTCCGAATGTTCTGCAGAAAGAGCCCATGCTGGCGCCCAAATCCCACCCAGCTGGGAGACCTCCCAGCCCAGCTCCTCTGTGGGCTTACAGTTCTCATTACAAAAACCAGGGGAAATGACTCCAACTCTGGAGAAGCGTTAAGAAAAGTAAAGAAATAATGAGAGCAGGGCACCTGGCTGCCTCAGTTGGTTATGCGTCTGATTCTTGGTTTCAGCTCAGGTCACGGTCTGACAGTTTGTGGGTTTGGGCCCTGAGTCAGGCTCCATGCAGAGTCTGCTTAAGATTCTCTCTCTCTCCCCCCTCCCCCTCTCTCTCTCTCTCTCTCTGCCCCCTCTGTTCATGCTCTCTCTGTCTCAGAATAAAATCAATCAATTAATTAATTAATGAGAGAAGACATAAAGTAATGGTAAAAAGCATGAACACTGGTGCCAGACTGCTTGGGTTCAAATCCTGGCTCTTCTACTTTCCAGCTGTATGACCTTGGGCAAGTTACTTAATGGCTCTGTGCCTCAGTTTCTCCACCTGTAAAACAAAGATGACTGTACTTACTCTGGAGGGTGATCAGGAGGATTAAATGAGTTGATGTATGTCAAGCATTTAGAACAGTGTGGAGCACTGGCAAGCCGACATTAGTGCTGTTATTATGACTGGTGGTGACAGTGGTGTCCTTCTACCCAGAGCTTGGGTGTCTACGGACATTTTTGTCTTCCTTCTGTCTCACCTGGATTTGCTCAGAGAACCTGTCCTTTGGTGCCGACCCCCAAGGAACCCAAGTTCCCTGAGTGAGCCGGCCCTCGGCCATGAGGACAAATTCAGCCTTGGCCACCAAACTGTGGGTGGGTGGCCAGGACACTGAAAGGAGCCTGGGGAGCCGGAGCAGACCATGACAGGTGGGGATCGAAGCATGAAACAGGCTAAGTGAGGGCATCACGGACGATCATGACCTTCCCTGTCAGTCAGCACCACGGGCAGGGCATTTTCTTCTGCCCTAACAGGCCACTGAGCCAGAAAAAGCCTTTCATTTTCTGTGCAGCTGTCCGTCCAGGGCCCATGGGGCACCTCCTAATGTCCCTGTCAGATTCTGCTGACACCTCTCACCACACACAGTCTCCTCCAAGCGGGCCCGCTCAGGCACCTAATCCACACAAATTCTGCCTGGGTGCTGACTGCCTCTGGTGGCCGGGAAAACACAAGCAAGGCCTCACTTCTGGCCGCCCACCCAGCCCTAGATGGGGCAGCATGGGGCGTGCAGACCCACATCTCTGCAGACACGGGCCAATGATGCGTTCATCACACACAGCCAACATTTATGGGGCCCCACTCTGAGGCGGCACCGGAGAGCCCCTGCAAACAAGGGATGTGAGGCCAGCCCTTCGGAGCCAGAGCCGGTGGTATTTCTCCAAAAGCTCCGCCAAAATACCCAAGGGGCCAAGGACAGCTGCCCCAGGCACAGAATTTCTAGGAACTCTTTTGTTTACTGTAAACATTCTAGTCCATTTTGCATTCTCCTTAATGTCTCAGGTTTGGTTTTACCAATAGTCATGGCAATAACAGCCACCAATCTCTATCGTGAACTTGCCTTGTTTCAGGGGCTGTTCTGACCTCTTTACATGTATCACTTCATTTGCTCTGACAAGCCTACAAGGTAGGCACTGTTAGCACCGTCATGTTCAGAGGAAGACACTGAGGCAAAAAGAGGCGAAGGATCATGCCCAGGGCCACACATCTTGCCAATGGCAGAGCAGGACCAGGGAACCCAGCCTGGCTCCTAAGGGTGCTCCTTTCACCACTCTTTAATATAATGGGCAAAACTGTTTTTAATCACCTAAATTCCCATTCCCCCCATCCAAATTTTTAAGCAAAATGGAAGCTCCAGGATGGTTGTCCCATTTAGGCCTACGGTCGCACGCCCAGACTGGCTCACTGGCCTGGCCCCCAGGGCATCCAAACTCTTCAAAGTTCCGGTTCTAGGCACTGTGAACCGAGGTTCTGGCTTCCCTGCCATCTGCAGACTCCAGTCCGGCCTGTGTGCAGGCTCAGGTAGCCCCAGTTCCCAGAGAGCCAACTTGGGGTGCCCCTGCAGTCTCTGTCCCTCCCCTCTCCACCGTGGTGAAAGAATTTAGAAGTGTAGCATGCCTTCATTGGCTGCTCTCTTAGGGTAAAGTAAAAGGTGATCCCTTCATTTCACAGGATACCCCGTCCCAGCCTGGACCCTGAGAGTAGGTTCCCTAAGCTTCAGGTCACCTCCAGAGCTGCTGTCATATATATAACAGGTTCCTGGGCCCCAGTCCCATGGCCAAGACCTTGTACCAGAACTGTCCATGTGAGCTCCACCTTACCTCTGACCCAGGCTGCCAGTCCAGGGACCAGTCCATCCCCACCCCCATCCCTATCTTTAAACTCCTAACTATATATCATTGGACAAAACCCTAAAATACCAAACGCCCCCTCACTGTATGTCCAAGGGACACCCCGCCAACTGTTCCTTGTGTAGTCCCCTACCTAAAGGGGACTCAGTTATTACCAGGCTCACCAGTACCTGCCAGACACGCTGGGGAGTCCTTGCCTGAGATGCTGTGCCTTGTCTATCTGTCAACACCCCCGGCATGGGCTGAGCCAGCGCACGGGCTCCCAGCCCCTCGCCTTCCCGGCCTGCAGTAAGACCTTCACAAGACAGGAAAGTTGGCAAACAGAATGAAACAACCAAAGATGAGTGTCTTTGGTAGGCATGAAAGGAATCACGGACAGTCCTGCTTTTGGGAAGCTTTGAGTGTCTGGATAAGGGGCAGCAAACACAGTCACCGGCTCACGCCCCTAGGTCATAAAGGAAGTCAGATGAGCCTCCACATCAGGAAGAGGCAATTTCATAGTAGTATTATTCACGATAGCCAAAAGACAGAAGCAACCCATCAACAGATGAATGGATAAATATACTGTGGTGTATATATATAATGGGATATTTTTCCACTTTTTTTAAGGTGCATATTCTGACACAGGCAACAACATGGGTGAACCTTAAGGACACTATGCTAACTGAACTAAGCCAGTCACAAAAAGACATGCTGTGTGACTCCCCTTCTAGCAGGCACATAGAGTAGTCAGATTCATAGCAACCGAATGTATGATGGCGGTTGCCAGAGGCAGGGGTGCGGGGTGGGCAGGCAAAATGGGGACTTGTCGTTTAACGGGTACAGGATGTCAGTTTGCAAGACGAAAAAGTTCTGGAGACTGGGCACACATCAGTGCGAGTGTACTGAACCCTACTGAACTGTATGCTTAAAAATGGCTAAGATGGTAAGTTTTATGTTATATGTATTTGACACAATTAAAAATCTAAAATACAATAAAATCAACTTGGGAGAGGGCTGTTTTGCAAGCCGATTACACATAACCTATTTCTTCTCTGTGCACTCTAAGTCGCATTTATGAGAAGTTGTGAGTAAGGACTTGGAGAGAGAAGGATCTGACACTCCCATTCTACCCCCAGGTTTCCCCTGGCCGCTGCCCACTGCTGGGTCTCTGATTTGCTACTATTTTTGGACAGCCTAGCATCCTCACTATTAGCTTTGGACAGCCTCTTGCTCTAACCATGCCCTTGCACTATCTGGCCGGGAGCAGAGGTCCTATTCAGTTGTTGAGTATTTCTGGGAGCGTCATCAGGACTGAGGTCTGGCGAGCCCCCAGCTCCCAGCAGGCAGTTCTGGACCTTCTTCAGACCCTTCACGGCCCTTCTGAAGTGCCTGAGAGGCTGGGGCGGCCTCACTTCCTCTCCTCAAAGGGATGTGTTTGCTCTGCTCTGGGGGGGATCATTAGCCTGTCCCATCTCGTGCCCCTCACCCCATCCTGCCTCCACCCACCTCCTCCCCCAAACCCCCGTGTCTCCACTGTCATTGGGAACTGCAATTGCGTGACAAATGATTGAGGAGGTCCTGGGGACACCATTTCATTCTGCAGGCGTTATTGTGCCTGACCTAAACCCAAATACCCAGGCCCCAGTCTCCCGGGTGACACCTGAAGGCCCCAGTTTCCTGGCAACTGGGAACAATGGCCCCTGGGAAAAGCACACACAGTTTGGGAAAGGGCAGCCTTTTTTCTCGGCGCCCCTGGGTAGGACAGGGAACTCCCCACTTCTGCAGGCAGAGTCTGGAGGGAAAGTCAAGCCATGAGGGTATTTGGGCCTCCCGTCCCCACCTCCCCACCCTAACCCTGAGCTGCAGGAAGTCTCCCAGGCAAGCAGGAGCTCACCCACCTGGGGCTGCCTCTTGATGGGACAAAAGCCTCTTTGAGCAGGCTCTGTGCCCCCCCACCTCCCCAGGGCAGCCCTCCTTGCCAGTCCCCAGTTGTACTTGGTTCCCGGAGCTGACTCAAGGCATTCAGACTTCTGTTATGGTGACCTCCAGTGTCACCTTTTGCCTGCAGAAGTGACCTTCTCTTTCCCCTTTGAATAACCTCAAAGAGTGTTAGGAGGATTAACAACAGCTCAGGTGCACTGTAGGTGCTCATTACATAGCAGCTATTGTCAAGATCATTTTCTGGGTTCCAGGGGTGCCTGGGTGGCTCAGTCAGTTAAACGTCTGACTCTTGATCTTGGCTCAAGTCATGATCTCATGGTTTGTGAGTTCGAGCCCCATATCAGGCTCTGCACTGATGGAACAGAGCCTCCCTGGGAATCTCTGTCTCCTTCTCTCTCTGCCTCTCCTCCTCTCTTGCTCTCTCTTTCTTAAAAATAAATAAACATTAAAAACAAAAAAAGACCACTCTCTGGGTTCTGGAGCAGCACTTCTTTCCCAGTGGAAACAGAACTGAGTGAACTGAAAGAGACTGAGGAGATCCCCAAGCTGACCTGTGCCCTTCACCATGGCCCCTCAAACTGCAGGCATTTGGGGTGGGGCTGAACTTCTAGGAGTGGAATCATAGCTTACAGACTCCCCACAGACAAAAGGGACTCTGAGGAGAGTCTCAGAAATCTCCTTTCAAAACCAGGAACTCTCAGGGTGCGTCAGGCTCTGTGCTGACAACTCAGAGCCTGGAACCTGCTTCGGATTCTATGTCTTCCTCTCTCTCTGCCCCTTTCCTGCTCACTCTCTATCTCTCTGTCTCTCTCACACACACACAAAATAAATAAACTTTTAAAAATTAAAAACAAACAAACAAACAAACAAACCAGGAACTCTCTTGTGAATTCTAATGTGTCATAAAGGCTGCTATTTGTGAAATAACTCTTGCCTATATGCTAAGAAAAGAAGATCTCACTTTTTTAAACCCACTCAAGGCCTGCTCATCTAAAAACTTCCTTCTGAATGAAACCCACAAGGCAATTTCTGTAACATCAACTAACTGACCTTTTGAGTAATGTCTTTTCTCTCTAGGCTTTTAGTCTCAGCTTTCGGGCCTCTGTGTAGCAACAGAACCCTTCATCCCCAAGAGGGCAGGAAGGAAGGAAGGGCATAGCTCCTCTCTTACACACGGGATGCTGGAGTGCAGGACATTCAAGGCCAGCGGTGTCTCAGCCGGGTAATGTCACAGCTGAGACCAGGCAGCAGCCATACACACACGGCCCAGCCATCCTGTTGGCAGAGAGTGCCAGGAGCAAGGACAGGAGCCCTGAGCACAGGTTAGAGGGTAAAACAGCGACACCAGGGCCAGAGGAGCAAGCCTAACTCCAAACCACAGACACAGGGGAAAGATGGGCAGTGGCAAAAGTGCTATAGTCAGAAGATGCCAAGGCCAAGGACGTAGTGAAGCAGGAGGGCTCTGGGCTACCCCAGGTGCTGGTGAAGGTGGGACAAGATCTCAGGTGTCACGGATCTGACCTCCCCAGGCTGGATGGGCAGGCATAGAGTCGGACAGGGCAGCTCAAGTGAGCAGGACAGCAGAGGGCTGGACTCAAGCATCCCTGCCCACCCGCAGCTCCAGCCCCCCTGCTTTAGCTCCCAGAGACCCTTGGCTCCATCCCACTCACTGCCGCATTGCATCATTATTGATTAGAGTGCTAGACTAATGGCTGTCTCTCCCCTTCGCGGTGCAGTTAAGTTCTGCACCTTCAGCAACTCAAGTTTTGAATAAAATTCTTTTTCTCTAACTTCCATTGACTCCCATCCCTGGCAGGACCTATCAGCTCTGGAGAACAGACACCACGTCCTTTTTCTTCCTCACTGCTCTACTCCCCAGAGACCGGAAGGAGGCAGGCAGAGAAATATTTGCTCAGTGTTACAAATGAAAGATTAAAGACCAGGCCCAAAAAAAGCCAGCACGAGTCAGGGCCCTGTGCGTGCAGACTCCCAGGCACAGACCTCATGAATGGCACCTACTACAGATGGTGAGGCATCCTGGGAGCATGTTTTCCAAATAACTTGTTCTGGATTTGTTCCCTTCCCCATCCCTTCCAAGTGCACTTATGTTTTCATTTGATGATAACAAGTCAGCCAGTTAGCACGGTGTTCCCACATACTGAGTGATGACTGATGGCCACGCACTGTTAGGACCCCATCAGCTTCCCCCTGGGATAGTACAGAAGGGACAACCAATTCCATCCTCCTCCCTAGAAGGGAAGCCCCTTAAAGACAGCAGTGGACCTGAAAGGCCAGGGCAACAGAATAGCCACTGCTAATCCTAGAGATGGCATTGACAGAGATGCAGGCACCGACCCCAATCCTTACTTCACCCCACGATGGAGGTCTGTTATGATCTCCACCTCACAGATGAGGAAATGGGCTGGGGCATTACATTGCTGGTCCACAACCACATGGCTAGAACTGGCAGCCAGAGGACTTGACTCCAAAGCCCTCCCTGGCACCCCCACGCCTTGGGCCTAAACATAGGATTCCCTTAGGAGGCACAGAGTGAAAAGCAGAGATCCCAGGAAAAACTGGAATCAGCAAGGGGGGGAAGGGGGGGTGAGTTTGATGGGAACTAGAGCAACAGTGAAGACGTGCAGGTGGCAGTGGCTTCCTGCTGGGCAGCACTGAGGTCCTGGGTGGCAAAGGGCCCAGACTAGACACCTGAGCAGAGGCAAACCCAGGAGGGGTGCTGGGAGGTGCCCTAGCTGAGAAGCACCTCCAGCCTCTCTCCAGCTCTCCCTGGACCCTGTGTTCCAAAGCGTGCACCACCAAGGAGTCCTGCGTCCTGTTTCCAGTGGGGGCTGGGTCTTCCTCTAAAAACATTCCCTTTAGTCAGTCCTACTTTGTCTGCCCTTAAGAAAAGCATCTCATGAATGGACACAGAATGCCTGGGTTCCAGAAGGGACAGTGGCTGGACAGGCGCTCCAGACCCGAGTGGGCTCCTGAATTTCTGGGGTCCCTGGAGTGACCATGGGACTTAATGTTGGATGGGATTCTAGGGCTCACCAGCCTTGAGGCTTCAGCATCTGCACTTGGCATTGGTGATAAGGAATGGGGCCACACTAATAAAACCACACTCTGAGAAACAGTCTGTCTCCTTCTTAGATGAAAATAAAAACAAACCATCTCTGCTGGGCTTTTTGTAAAGGGCTGATAGGCATGATTTGTTCCCCCTCAAGGGCTGCCAAGGCTGCCAAATGAACAGAAAGGACTGATGTTCCCATGTTAAGAGAGCCCCTAATTTCAAGGTTTGGAGGCACATTCTTGGTGTGTAAGAGGCAACACTGCATCCTCGGGGCACAATGTGACATGCCTTGGGGCACACAGGAGACATGTCACCCCAGTCCCTTCTGGGTATTAGCTGATGTTCATAGTGGGGACTGAGATTGGAACAGATTGAACAGGGCCAAGTCATCCCTGTTAGAGTCAAAACGGATAAGTGTCATGGCCTACACACCTCAACCGAGCCTGATGCTCTCTGGGTTAAATGAGCTATAAAGATCAGCCTCCATTAACCTGGACCAAGTGGATGCCCAGAAAAGGCACATAAGAGAGAAAGGAACCTTTCTGCTAGTTAAGCTCCAGTTCCCATGGCCAGCATAAAAAAATACCACATTTTTATTTTCTTTCTTTAAAAATAATGTTTCAGGGCACCTGGATGGCTCAGTCAGTTAAGCATCTGACTTCAGCTCAGGTCATGATCTCACGGTTCATGAGTTTGACCCTGCTGTCAGGCTCTGTGCTGACAGCTCAGAGCCTGGAGTCGGCTTCAGATTCTGTGTCTCCTCCTCTCTCTCTGTCCCTATCCCTGTTGCTCTCTGTCTCTCTCTCTCTCTCTCTCAAAAGTAAATAAACATTTAAAAGAATTTTTTAAAACAATGATGTTTTTCTCCTCCTAAATAATAAAGGGAATTCTTTACAGCACCTCTCAGTCAGCAAACATTAGGTACTAACAGAACCACTTTGGAGAGAGGCATTGTTTTCATGGCTCACTTCCCTCTTGCTTGAAAGGACTCCAACATGTTTACTATCCAGAGTGAGTTTCCAGAGCGTCTTTCCAGAATGTCAGCCATCTTTGATTGCCCAATTATCCTTGTTTGGAGAAAAAAAAATCAAATTACAAATCATCAAAATACCACTTATGGAAAATTTTGCTCTGACAAATTCTAAGTATAGAATGATAATAAGATGTGATTACTGGGTAATGGAAATGTAACTATTTTCTTTTGTTTTCTGCATCTCCTACTGTTAGAGAAAAGAGGGCTTAACCAAAAAATATATATATATAAGCTCCATGTTTCTTGATGGTTCACCACACACAGAATGTGGGCCAGAATCCCAGCCCCCATCACTGGCATCATCTTATTTAATTGCTGCTCAGCAATTTGAGGTAAATCTTCATCATGCCCTTTTCCCAGATGAGAAAACTGAGTCCATGCAAGATGAAGCACTCTGCCCAGTACAGGTAGGCAGTAACAGCGAGGCTGTTGGATTCCAGGGTCCAAACTCTTAACTTCCACGCTATGCCTGGTCCCCAGCTCTGGTGATGTCAGCAGCATCAGCACCTAGAAGTCCAAAGAGAAGTTGCCCAAGGGCTTCTCCACGCAAGGGCCTCTGGGTCACCTGTGCCTTCCCAAAGGCACGATTGACGCCTGCACGCACCCCTGCCATCAACAGATGGCGCTCACCAGCAAGGGCTGAACTCCTACAGGGAGCCCAGGGGACAGGGCCATTTGCAGTCTGTGGTCAATGTTCAAATGACCACAGCTTGCCCCCAGGGACAATGGAGGTCTCATACCACGTCCAGCTGGCTGTGAAAGAGGCTATTAAAAATCACTGATAAATGAGTTCCAGCCTTTGCTTACACAGTTTACTGTAAGGACCTATCGACACTGATTTCTTATCCTTTGTTTTCTGTCAATGGAGTTGATGACTGTAGGAAATGGGTTTGTTTTTTCCAGCTGCCTGTAAAGAAGTAAGGCCCAGGTATAGTCACATTTCAATATGTCTGAGACAGGAGATGAAGTGTGGGGGATTTATGTTTGAATAACAGTATAGTTGATATGTGGGCATTTGTTCCCATGAAATACGATTGCTCACTTCTATTAGTTTTCTTTCACATTCCTTTTCTTTTCCAGTTTTTCTTTTGCTTTCTTTTTTTTGTTTTTGTTTTTGTTTTTGTTTTTCCTCCACTTCATGGGCACTGAGAGAGAAGGAGCCAGAATTCAAACAGACCATCAAATTCTCACAGCTTAAGCCCACCACCCCCTTGAGGGATCGTGAGGGATCAGTCATCACAGAACCACCAGTCAAGCTTCAGCCAAGCCCCCGACCCTAATTCCTCCTGATATCCCTCGAGCCCGACAAATCGCTGCACACAGCACGCTTGTAATAAGTTTGCTGGGTGAATGAATCTGTCCGTCCATCCATCGAGAGACGCTGGGCCCTGAGTCCCCGCTGCTACGCTGGGGAAAGTGACCCTCTGAAGGAGGGCTGCAGGCTATGGGGTACCTCCAGATCTCACGTCTGCAGGAAGGACCCCCACCCTGGGATCCTGCATCTCAGGAACCCAAGACCAGCTGTGGCTGGTCAATACCACCCAGCAACCGCAGCAAGGATGCCCACCCACAGCAGAGCGCCATGGAGGGCTCCCAGTGTGATGACCCTTTAACAAGGCTCTAGACCCACACCTGGGGCAGATGCCCCCCCTTCTCTTCTTTCCTAAACATTATGAAGAGTGGAGCTGGTCATACAACATAAATAAATAGATTTAAAAAATTGTTTTGCTGTTTTGTTTCCTAATAAAAGAATATGAACGTGACCAAAAAAATGGTTGCTCTGTGACGGACACAGAACTAAAACCTCCATCGATGAGCCATGATTCTGGATTCCGGGTTGCCCCTGGTGTTTGGGGAACGCCACAGAAGTCCAAATACCAGCTCTAAAATGGCTTCCTCCAAAAGACCTCAGGTAATAACTACCATCCCCGTAGAGCTGACATGTCCAAATTAGTGTCCTAGAAACGAGGACAGAGTTATGGGGGCGGTGAATGAGAGCCCTGACGTCTGTCTCCTGGACAGCAGGGGCGGGCCCGGGACACAGCCTTTGGCCCCCCAGCCAGCCGGAGACTTCTGAGGGTCAGCCTGGGCTGCAAAGCCTCATGAGCGGGGACTCGGCAGGGCCGCATCACCCCTCTACCAGGCGTGGAGAGGCCGCTCATCCTTGGCATTCAGTCCGGGGCTCTGGCTTCTGGAGAGAATGTTCTCCCCTTCCTGGCCCATCCTTCCCGGAGCCCCCGCGGGCCATGAAACCCCAGCCGCCTTTTCCCCTTGCCGCCGTCCCTCACCCTGGCCTCATCCCTGGGAGCGGGAACGGCTCTGTCATTGGCACTGGGGAGGGTGAAAGAGTGGCCCCTGTCTCCCTGCCAAGGGGGATGTCACGCCACCAGAATTTATGTGCCAGCTTTCCTTGTACCAGCTTTTCCCAGGTTACCTCCCCACCCATTACTACCCCATTAGTTGCCATGTGCTTTCCCCTCACTGCCACCAGCCCACACTGCCTCTTTGTTAGCCCGGGGGGGTCTCAGGCCGGCCCCTCCCCAGCCAGGGGCCGCTCACACTCCCACTGCGAAATAGCCCCTCCCTCCTCCCGGCCCCTCCCCTGCCTCCTCCGCCCCACAGCCTTTAGTAAAACAAACCCACCAAAGGGCATTCTTGCTCTGTTTGCACAGCACGAGTGGGCCCCCGAGTTGCCTGGCGCCCCTCGTCCTCCATGAACACACTTCCCCTCCTTATTGGTATTCAGTCAATACCTTCCTTTCCTGACCCTTCCCTGCTTGGCCCCTGAGATCTGCTGACAGAAGGGCCTTTGTTGGAGGAGCCGAGGGTGCAAACACCAGGGCTCTGAAGACAACGCATGGACTTCAAAGGGGGAAATGAGTCACTGCTCATCAGGCTGGGTGGGGGGCCAGGGAGGGCGGCTCCCCGAAGCACCGCCAGGACCAGACTCTTCCTGAGGACAAACCTTCCGTGTCTTCTTACAGACTAACACCATTTCCAGAGCTATTTGTTGGTTGTTATTGTTCCAACTCTGACTACAAAACGTGGGCCAGATCCCCAGATCTGGTAGATATTTTGTGACACAATTCGCTGGAAGCACTTTGCTGTAAAGGATGGCTTACAGCACACAGGCTCGGGCTGGGGGGCCTTCCAGGTTCCCACTGTTGGCCAGGTTCATGTGTCTGCATGCCGACTGCCCACCCAAACAGCACTCAGAGCAGGCCTCTCCCCTGCTCGCTGTGGTTAGACAGCCCCATACCAAAACGCCCCAGAGGCCATCAGAACCAGGCTCCCTGGTGGCTTCTTGGGCTCAGAGTCCGAACAGATGATGGTCAGTGCCCCCTTGAACTCTTCCGCGGATGAGGCCAAAAGGAGAGCAACCCAGCCCCTGCAGCCAGCTCTTCGGGAAGCCTGCCTTGTCCAGAACAAAATCCACTTCCCACCTTCCACCCGCTATACCCAGTTCTGCTCTGGAACAAATCAGCTCCCTTGTTCTCATGACAGCCCTTCACATAGATTTGAAAATTGCTCTCAGAGCTCCTCTACATTTGTTCTCATTATACCAAATAGCCCCAGGCCCCCTGATGATACCTCACGTGAAATGTTTTCCAGACGCTCTCAATGTTAGCCACCCTCCTCTGGAGCACGTGTAGTGTTCTCACCACGGCTGCCACAGCAAAACACAGATTTGGGTACTGAACACTGTTCTCTGTATGTGCTCACATCAGCACACGCGGGAACAGCCCTATCCCCTCCCCTGGACAGCACGCCTTGCCTGCATTAATTCAGCCTATGACTATCTTCCTCTGTTGGCCACCTTACCACCCTCAATTCATCCTCAGCCTGAAATCGCAGACCTTTTTCCTAACAAGTGGTCCCAGAACAGCTCTGCCCCAGTCAGTGCTTTCAAAGTCACCCTTGTATGTGCATGGAATTCTTTTTCAATCTTCCATCACCGTGGGTACGACGGCCATCTCCTCGCAGTTTTGTGCCACCTGCGAGTCTGCTAAGCATCCCTTCTGTATGCTCATCCATTTCATTAATAAAAATAATGAACACAGCAGGGTCCAGAGATGCTAATGACTTGTCTGTCCAAGGTGTCACGGCCAGATGGGGACAGAGCCAGATCTAGAACACAAGTGTCCTGGCTCTCAGTCCAGTGCTCATGTCTATCACACTCTGCCAAAAAGTCCCCAGGACCCCCTCAGACTGCTCTCTTCAGCCCTCTATTACCCCCACCTCCTTACTGGTCCATCCCAGGAGACGCCGATTATAGACAGGAAGGTCTGGTAAGGACTGGCTTTGTGGGAGGAAGATGGGGAAATTGCCCCCTACCTAAAGGATCCTAGTTTGTTAAATTATATCAGCTTCCTGCAGCTATAGCTCTGTGCTTCTCAAGGGAGCCTCTAAGTAGCCCACCCAAAAGAGCAGTAGAAACAGGACTGGGAAGATGGGGAAGTCCTGGGATAAAAGATGCCTCAGATAAATGGGTTAGACAAGGAAGCCTACAAAGATTCTGAGGATAACCCTGAACTTTAGAAAGAATCTATATAATCAACAGTCACTTAAAGATAGCTTCAGCCCTACAGCCTCTTACGAACCAGTCTTACATGGTCCCTTGAAGATAATGACAAGTTAAAGAATTGACCTAGACATACATTCTTGCTCTGAGTAGAATTCTAGAGAGTAACACCAAGATCACTGGGTGAACATGCCAGGAAAACAGGTCAAGGTTAGCATGAGAATCCCTAATGATCAGAGCTACTCACCACAAGACCAGCTGTCTTTGAGCTCTCCATCACCAAAGTGTTTAAGCAGATGCTGGAGCAAATGACTTTTGTCCTATTTGAATCCAAAGGTCTAAGTTTCTGTAGCCTCTTTCCTGCTGTGACAGATCCCTTGTGCTACCAAGTAAAAAGTCATCACCAGACCCCAAAGAGCCAAAGTAATTTTGAAAAAGAACAAAGTTGAAAGACTCATGCTTCTTGATTTCAAAACATATTATATAGCCACAGTAATCAAAACAGTGTGATATTAACATTAAGACAGGCACACAGACCAAAGGAATAGAATGGAGAGTCCAGAAATAAACCCCCAGCTGTATGGTCAAATGATCTTCAACAAGGGGGCCAAGACCATCCAATGCGGAAAGGACAGTCCCTTCATCAAACGATATTCAGAAAACTGGACGGCCACATGCAAAAGAGTGAAGTCAGGCACTTATCTTTCCCCACATATAAAAATTAACTCACAATGGATCAAAGACCTAAATGTAAGATCTAAAACTATAAAAGTCCTAGGGAAAAAGAAAAAAACAGGGGAAAACTTCCTGAGATTAAACGTGAAAATGATTTCTTCATTTTGACACCAAAAGCACAGGCAACAAAAGCAAAAATAGACGAGTGGGACTACATCAAACTTAAAACTTCTGTGTGTAAGGACACAAACAATTGTGAGTAGAAGCAACCTGTGGGATGGGAGAAAATATTTGCAAATCATATATCTGATAAAAGGGGAAATGCCCAGAATATGTTTCTTTAGCAGTGACACACAAATGGCCAGAGAGCATATGGAAAGATAACCAACATCATTAGTCATCAGCAAAATGCAAATCAAACCCACAATGATATATCATCTTACACCCATTAGAATAGCAACTATCAAAAACAAAAAACAAACAAACAAAAAAAAAACCCAGGAGCGCCTGGGTGGCTTAGTCAGTTAAGCGTCCGACTTTCACTTGGGTCATGATCTCGCGGTTCGTGGGTTTGAGCCCCACGTCGGGCTCTGTGCTGACTGACAGCTCAGAGCCTGGAGCCTATTTTGGAGTCTGTGTCTCCCTCTCTCTCTGACCCTCCCCTTGTCACGCTGTCTCTCTCTCTCCTAGAAATAAATAAAAATATTAAAAAAAAAAACCCCACCCAGAAAATAACAAGTGTTGGCACACTGGTGTAGCCACTACGGAAAACAGTATGGCAGTTCTCAAAAAAGTGAAAATAGAACTACCCTGTGATCCAGGGATCCCACTTCTGGGATATACTCAAAATAATTGAAAGCAGGCTCTCAAAGATGTGTTTGTGCCCCCATGTCCATAGCTGCACTATAAACAACAGCTAAGAGTGGAAGCAGTCCCAGTGCCCATCAGCACACGAGTGGATAAACAAGATGTGATATATACATGTGATGGAATATTATTCAGCCTTAAAAAGTTAGGAAATCCTGTCACATGCTGCGACATGGATGAACCTCGAGGACATCGTGCCAAGTGAAATAAGCCAGTCGCAAAAACACAAATACAGACTATAGGACGCCACTTCCACAAGGTCCCTAGGGTAGTCAAGTTCATAAACACGGAACATAGAGTAGCAGTTAGCGGGGGCTGGGGGAGGGAGCAATGAGGAGTTGTTTAATGGGTATAGAGTTTCAGATTCGCAAGATGAAAAAGTTCTGGAGCTCTGTTTCACAACAATATAAACATCCTTAACACTGCTGAACTGTGCACGTGAAAAAGATGGCAAACCTTATGTTATGTGTTTTCAGTCACAGTCTTTGCTTAAAAGCCGTGTCTGATGGGAGGCAGGACCATGTGGAACCGGGAAGGGCAAACGGAGCCAGGGTTTCGATGAAGCGGAACCGAGCTACAGACACATCCCTGAGAGCTGAGGCGTCTTTTGGAATGTTGATACCAATCCTCTACTCACGTGACAACCTCTACGCCTTCGTGGACTTCTGGTGCCAAGATGGCCTCAAGTCCCAAAGTCATAGAACCATGTGTGTGTGTGTTAGGAAACCTTCTGATGCCAAGAGGCTCAACGTTATTAAAGTTAAGATCAGATTAAGCAGAGATCGATACCGGTCAAGAATTAACAAAAAAGGTAATGCACAGTGTCCAGTTGTTTATTTCCTTAAATCTTGTGCTAATATAGGTCACAAATTTAAACACAATGAGTTATAATTCATGTTAATAGTCACACCAAGTTAAACTACTAAAGAGCTCTACATTATAGTCAACTTCCGGGGAATGCATTCAGAGAAAGCGGCTGTAGAAATCCTTCTTCCATTTGTATGAAGTCACTATCTCATTTTCAGTCTATAAAGCCAAGAAAAGAAGAGGCTGCATGAGTACAAGTCTCAGGCAACAGGCTAAGCTGCCTGCCAAATGCAGGGTGTGCGGCAGCAAGAGGCCGCGGGAGGGGAGAAGCTCCGGCCACACAGAGAAGCCAGGCAGCAGCTCCGAAAGCAGGCCCTCAGGACTGTCACAGCAGGCCTGGCCTGGAACCTCCAGCTGGGACCACAGGGAAAGGGGAGCCAGAGACGCCCACAAGCCTGGGGCAACCCACAAAAACTTCTAGAATGGCAGCTTGTCCTCTACGTCCAAATAATATGGCTGGACGGAACATGCCTGCTGCCCACCCTCCCCACGGTTTTCAGGACGATGGTTTGGGGGATGATGGTATTCACAGCACTTGAACTGTGGTCTGTACAAATCACCCCTAATTCTCACAACATCCCCCCCAACACCATTTTACAGATGATGAAACAGACTCAGAGAGCTTAAGTAACTCGCCCAGAGTCCTACAGCTAATCACTACCAATGATCATGGGAGCAAGCGAGGACTCAATACTCACTACAGCCTGAGTTTCATGCTGCCCGGAAGTGAGCTTCTTTGGGGGCTCCTGGAGGAATGACGGTACGTGCCCATGGCTCCACGCCCGGGCAGGGAGGACCCAGGCCATGCTCTGGACACTGAGAGCTACTGTCCTCCAAAGGGAAGACACAATGCAGCACACAGAACAATGTTCCTCAAAGATGCCCTTGTCCTTATCCCCTGGGACCTGTGAATGTTACATGGAGAAAGGGGTGTGACCACACATGGTTAGGCTACAAATCTTGACATGGGGAGGCTCTTCTGCATTATCCAGATGGGATCACAGGAGGCCTTACAAAGGAAAGGAGGCGGCGGGAGAGACAGAAGGAGATTTGGCAGCTCACATAGAAGTTGGAGAGGCGCAGCTGGGTGGCTCACTCAGTTGAGCATCCAACTCCTGGTTTTGGCTCAGGTCATGACCTCATGATTCAGAAATTCGAGCCCCTCATTGGGCTCCATACTGACAGTGTAAAGCCTGCTTGGGACTCTCTCTCTCTGCCCCTCCCCTTCTTGCATGTGCTCTCTCAAAATAAATAAATAAACTTAAAAAAAGAAGAAAAGTAACAGATTCTCCCCTGAGCCTCCAGAAGAAACACAAGTCTGCCAACACCTGGATTTTAGCCTCGTGAGACCCATTTCAGACTTCTGACCTCCAGAGCTGCATGGTAGCACATCTGTGTTGTTTTAAGCCACTGCGTTTGTGATCGTTTGTCCCAGCAGCGGTGGGAAGCAGATACAGACAGTAAGACTAGAGCTGCCAACAGCTGTGTCCACGTCCCCGCAGGGGGTTCGGCCAGGTGAGGAAACTCCGAACAGTCAGTGGCCTTAAAGGCAAAGACGCTTCCAGGCCCATCAAACTGACAGGCAGGGGTGCCTGAGTGTTTCAGTCATTTAAGCATCCGGCTCTTGATTTTGGCTCAGGTCATGATCTCATGGTTCGTGGGATCGAGCCTCAAGTCTGGCTCAGCACTGACAACGCAGAGCCTGATTGGGATTCTCTGTCTCCCTCTCTCTCTCTGCCCCTTCTCTCGCTTGCTCGTTCTCTCTCTCTCTCTCTCTCTCTCAAAATAAATAAACATATTTTTAAAACATATTTTAAAAACTGACTAGGCAGTATGGGGAGATGGGGTACATATTCTTTACCAGCTCAGGGAGTCAGCAAACTTTAGCCAATCTCAAGTTGCCTCTTTAAGATGTGAAAAAATATACCATATGCCAACTCCAAGAGTTTTCCTAAGACGTCTTTTGCAGAATGCTAAGTGGTCTAAGAATATACAGTGTTAATTATATGGTGCCTATTTTTCATAAAAGACAAGCATTTGCTTTCAGGTCAGTAAACCACCTTTACCAGGGCTGCTCAGGAACTGTTCTGACCCAAGAAAGCCAACCCCTCCCTCTCTAGCCAGAGTCCACTCTCTTGCCCAGAGTCCACATGAGGGTTGGCTC
The DNA here is from genome assembly GCF_008692635.1 of Crocuta crocuta. Classification (NCBI taxonomy): domain Eukaryota; kingdom Metazoa; phylum Chordata; class Mammalia; order Carnivora; family Hyaenidae; genus Crocuta; species Crocuta crocuta. The sequence continues at coordinate 2,538,010 of NW_027527853.1, read as the reverse complement.
ATGCCAGGTCACTTGTCAGTGCTAACAGCTGGCCAGGTAGAGACCTGAATCTCTTTAGCAGAGGTCTGGACCCCACAGAATTATGAGAAAAAAGAGCCAGATTTGGGAAAGACTTGGGATGGGTTTATCAGCTCCCTACCTCTTCTTTACCTACTCTACTCCAAGGTCCCAGCAGGAGGAGGAGACCAGATCTGTCCTGGGACAAAGACTGGGCTTCTGCCAAGAAGCTCCATCCATATTGCTACTGGGTCCAAAGCCAGACTGACCATGGAGAAGAACAGCCAGGGGCTCCTTGCCCTACAGCATGGGGATGGGAGTCAGGTGCAGGAACAGGTCCAAATGTATAAGGCAATGGCTCCCAGCCATTCCACCAAAAGGCTGCCCTTTAATACCTCCACATCACACCCCCCAAACATTTGAAACGTATGGTCCACTAAAGTAGCTCTATTAATAATATATCTTTCCGTATTTTTTAAAATTTTATTTGAGAGAGAGAGAGAGCACAAGTCAGGGAGAGAGACAGAGGGAGAGAGAGGAGAATCCCAAGCTGGCTCCACGCTCAATGTGAGCCAAACCCAGGGCTTAATCCCATGACCCTGAGATCACGACCTGAGCTGAAATCAAGAGTCAGATACTCAACCGACTAAGCCACCCAGGCGTCCCTATCTTTCCAAATTTTTATTATTATTTAAGAGCCAATTAATCAACTGCCAGTCAGGGCTTCTCTTTAGCAGAAGATGGCCAGTGTTACACCAAATTGATATATGATTCCAGCCAAAAACCAAAGCAAATACATTTGAGGTAGCTCATTCGACCTGACTGCCCATACTGCGAAGAGCTTAAGGAACCCCATGGTTTCTTCTTTGAGTTTCTCAAGCCCTGTGGACACCTGGCCAGAATCCCAAGTAGGAAAGAGAACAACTTGAGCCACAGAATTAAATATGGAGGAGGGTCTCATCAGGAGATGCAGGGTCCTGGCCCATCCTCAGAAAAAATGGAGTCAGTCAAACCCTGCCATGCATCACCTGGGTTCAGCCTCTTGCTGACTCATGCCTGTCTCCACCAGCCACAGGTCCATGTTTCCTCTCTGATTCCCTCCTCTCTCAAGTTTTCATGGCCTCCCGGGCATGAGATGCAGGAGGGGCTCCCTAGAACTACCTTCCACAGCCCATTTCAAGCAGATGGGTACCCCTGCCTGCTTCTCCAGAAACTCCATCTAGCCCACCCTCAATAGATTTCACTCCTACAAACCATCAGCCCTTCAACAACTAGCTTCATATTTCTGGGCCACAAGTCAAAGTCAACCACAGGCCAAGTAGAACAGGGGTCCTTTGGCAAGTGGTGAGTCCATCACATCCACAAAGCTGGGCCCCAACCCACAAGCTCAAAGCCTCAAACCCAGAAATCACAGGAGGTAGGGAGAAGTCCTGGGCTCCTCACGAAGAGCAGAAGCTATTCACTGTCCTCCCACAGCTTCCGGACAATGTCTGCCACCTGAGAGACACGGCTTGTCGGCCCTGCTGAACCTACTCGTGCTGGGGCAATGAGGACGGGCAGCCTGCGTCGCTGCCTTGTCTGGCAGGGGAAGCAGGAAAAGGAGTTGTGAGGAATCTCAGGGGTATGTACAGAGGTGCAGGCAACTATACCTGATGGAAGCAAAATGCAGTATAGCCCCACACGGGAATATGACTCAGTTGCAAGAAAGAACGAGACTCGGACGGACCTTGAAAACACCATGCTAAGTAAAGTGAGCCAGTCCCAGAGGCCAAATATTGTATGACTCCACATGTATGATGCACTGAAGATCGGCAAATTCCTAGGACGGAAAGTAAAAGAGAGGCCACCAGGGCAGAGAGAGAGGCAGGAATGGGGGGTTAATGTTTAATGGGTGCAGAGCTTCTGCTGGGCATGAGGAGGAATTTGGGGCACTGACAATGGTGACAGCTGCCCGACATGTGAGTGCAGTTAATGCCACTGAACTGCACACTTACAAGTGGTTAGTGGTAAGTATTGGGTTGAGTTTATTTTAACACACACACACACAAGGTTATAAAGGAAAACAAAAAGAAGGCACTGAAGAGGCCTGGGGAGGGAAGAATCGAAAAACTGTGAGCGGGAGGTGGCATTTCAGGCCAGCTGAGGAACAGATGTACATCTATCTGTCCGTCATGTCTTGAGGATGGAGACCCAAAGGAGGTGAGGGGGACCTCATTGAGGGAATAGGGTGTTGAGAAAAGATGACTTTTACTCTCTGCTCAGTCACTCTGCCTGTCAGTACCCTCTGTGGCCCCCTCTGCCCGTCATCCATTCCAGGCTCCTCATTCTAGGAAATAAAGACTGTCTACACCTCCTTCTGGGCCGAGGTCCACACAACACTCTAGAATTGTGGGGCCCCTGCTCATAGGGCACCTGCATCCTCTCCATCCACCCCTATCTCACACACTCTTCAACACCTGACTCAGAACTCCTCACCTTCCCAGAAGACTCCTGAGCAGTCTTTCCCCTTCTGTTTCTCTATTTTCTATCATGAAAGGCGGTACAGCAGGGAGGGTTAGAGCCCACCCTGCATTCAAAGCCTGGCTCTGCCAACAGATACCTATGTGACCAATGGATTCACCCCTCCATGTCTCAATCTCCCGACTGTAAAACAGGATACTAATTGCATAGCACTGCACAATTAAAACGAGAAAATCCGCATGAAGTGTTTAGTGCACAGGTGCTTAACAAATGGTAATTACAATTATTCTAACCATTATATATAGCTTTGCTATTAAACTCCATTTTTAAAAAATATTTGAAAGACAGCTCAAGCATTTTTAAATACCTTCCTTGATTTAAAAAATTAATAACCTTATCTCTAACCTTTCTTTAATGGCAACACAAAATTATTTATATAATTTCTGAAATGGCTTTTAAAAAAACCTTCACTCCCCTAAAAGTTATTCATAACAGCTTCCCTCCTATGTGCACTGCGCTCTGTTCAGAATCTTCTCAATGCTCACGAAGTCAGTTTGTTCCATGCTGATTTTTGTAATGCTGTAGGAGAGGACTTTTCAGTCCTTTGAGCCCCTGTGAAACGCCTCCAGCAGAGCACTCTGCCTTTGCTGGGCTTTCTCCTGGGCGGTGACCCATCCACTGCTCTCCCCTCCAGCCTTCCCCCAGGCACGGGCCAGCTGCACTGGGGAGGCCCGTGTGGTTCTGAGGCAGCAAGGTCGAGGTCGGAGCCGGGGCCAGCGCTGCGTTGAGGACATTAAACCATGCGGGGAGCATCGGCCCTCTCTGGCACTCAGCACGTCAGTCTCGGGCTAGCTGCCCTCTGCCGCGGACGCTCCTGGCCAGCCCAGTGGGGCGCTTGCCTTTTTCACTCGAGCCTTGACAGCAGGCACAGATTTAATGATTGGAAAGCACTTTGAGAATTCAGAGTGCTCTGTAATTGCTAGCTCATAATCCCCAAATTGTTCTCTGTGCGACTGCAGGAGGTAAAGCGTCTGCCCTGGGCCGGGGTGGGGGGGGGGGGGGCGCGGGT
>NW_027527853.1:2520724-2533870 GCF_008692635.1 Crocuta crocuta | reverse complement strand
CTCCGTTAGTGTGGCTCCCACACCCTAACCAGGCCAGGCAGAGGCAAAGGGAGGCCCCAGCTAAGGCCCATCAAAGTGTGTTGGGAAGGAAGGCTTCTCAAAGTAAGAACCAGATGAAGCGGGGCTTGCTGATAATGCAGATTCTTGGGCCCCTGCACATCTACAATCACGGGATCTTGGTTGATAATCTCTGCATTTTAGTAAACTCCCCTAGACAACCCTCACTCACACCAGTTAGAGTACTAATGATACAGAGGCAGAGCACTAATGGTTTGGATCCGAAGGACCTGGGTTTGAGTCAACCATGATCCCTATTGCCAGAGCTCAGCAAGTTGCCTGACACCAGACCCACAAGATCTAGGTATTCCCAAAAAGAAAAAGAAAAAAAAGAAAAAGATTTTGAAGAGTTTCAAGGTCAAATCAGTTTGGCCAATGCAACACGCTACATGTCCCCTGGGGGGCTTTATAACGCACAGAAGCAGATTAAAGGGGCTGACCTAGTACTTCCCAAGCGGTCGAGGAAGCTTCTTTGCATCATTACAGTACTTCCCAAGCGGTCGAGGAAGCTTCTTTGCATCATTACTGCCAGAAACATCTCACAGACTTAATGTGTCATGAGACAAAGCTCATGAAGGTCCTTCCCGGGAAAAGTGAAGTCTAGGGAGTAAGGGACGGAATCTTAAGGCAGCGAGCGGTCTGGCAGGAAGCAAGCCCTGGCCAGTGAGGGGCGGCCACAGGAGACCCATTCCTCATGCACCAGGGTCCTCAGAGGCACAGCTGGTTCAGCCCCGCAGATCTGCCGCCCAGAGTGGACGTGTCACAATAGCGAGGTCACCTTCCTGCTTCGGGTAATTTCCCTTGGAGGCAAGACAGATCCATTTTTAACAGCTCTTCATTTCAGCAGAGAATGCCCTCCCGCCTCTGATGGGGGCTGGGGACCAGAACTGGAAGGGAGGCTTTGTTCTTCTGACCAGTGCTGACAGTTTAATTAAACCCAGCTCCAGACGGGGTCGGCAGGGTCAGGCATTCTTCAACAGGGCTCCTGCGGAATATCACATCCACGCCTCTCCAGCCACCAGGGCTCTGTTAATGAGCTATCCTGGTCCTTACAGCAGGGATATAAATAAGGGGAAATAAATGCCCTGGGCCGCCCTTAATCACCCACCCCCACCCCTTCCACATCCAGCAGAGACACAAAAGGTTGATCTTGTCCAGAGACATATTGGTTGCAAGGCTAAAACGAAGCCCAGAGTAACTCGGTTTCCAGAAGTGGCTTCTGGATGAAGAAGGGAAAGCAAGCAGCGAGACGGGGTGTTGTGAGGCAGCAGAGAAGGCCCCTCCCCAAATCTGGGAGGACAGAGGCAAAGAGGCTGACACCCTCTGTGCTGCACACCCAAACATGAATGGAGACTGGGTTTTGCTGATGTAAGAGGAGCCGTCAGGTTCAAACATGTCTGACCCCTGTGTGAGTCCATGAAGCATCTCCACATCCTCTAGGGACTGACTGTCAGGGAAGGAAGCTAACCCCAAATCCCGGTAACCCATCACCATGGTATAACCATCGTGGTGGGAGACAGAGCTCCAGCTAGTGAAGCATCTGCCTCTACCCACTCCGTCCTGCTGTGGTCAGAGGCTGGCAGATGGCTCTCAAAAAGCAGTGATGATAAATGCTCCCCTCCCGGACAGACCGTGCCTACCTGTCGGTCTCACACAGCCCACTGCGAGTATTCTCAGGGCTGAGAACAGCACTTGGCCCACGGGAGGCCCTGGGTAACTGCTGGATGAATGGGCGGGCAGGTGGATGGGCAGGTTTATGGGTGGACTGGAAAATGGGGAAGTAGAAGGTGAATGAATGGGGGGCTGGATGGGCAGGATTGATGGCTAAATGAGTGGGAGAGTGGATAGGCAGGCAGATGGATTAGGTGGGCGGCAGTGTGTTCGCTGGGAGGAGATGGGGGGTGGAGCGATGGTACAGGGTACAGAGACAGATGGCAGATGGGTAAGTTGACTGGTAAGTTGGTAGATAGGTAAGCAGCAGTGCATCAAGTCAGAGGTGGATAGGGGGTGGGTATATGACAGGTTGATGGGGCTGAGGGGATAGGTAGGTGGTGGGAAGATGAGTAGGTAGATAGGTGCAGGGGGTGAATGTGTGGTTAGTAGGAGGTGGATGTAAGAGGAATTGGATGGATAATATAGAAGGATGAGCTGTAGCATCAGAGAGACCAGGGCTCAGCCCTCTGAGCTTGCATTCCTTCATCTGTAAAATGGGGGAAATGCTGACATCAGAGATGTTCTGATGATGAAATCAGATAATGTTTGAGCCTGAGCCTGGCCCAGAATAGCCTTGCATTTGTTCTAACAATTGCTGTAACAACTGCGGTCCTGAGACCTCTCGTGACTGTCCTGGCAGCCCCAGGTGGTGACAGAACGTCACAGGATGGGCACTCTTCTGCAGAGATGCTGACTCCCTCTAACTGTGGACAAGGAGTGTGGGCAGCGCTCTCCTCTAAAGAGGTGAGGGGGTGGGGGTGCTGAGCAGGAACTCGGGGCCCACCCTCAGTGGGGGCATCCCCAAGGAAGCAGAGAACGCACAGGTGACTCCAGGGTACTAAGAAACATTTCTGGGGGCACCTAGGTGGCCCAGTCGGTTAAGTGTCCGACTTCAGCTCAGGTCATGATCTCACGGTTTGTGAGTTCGAGCCCCGCATCAGGCTCTGTGCTGATAGCTCAGAGCCTGGAGCCTGCTTTGGATTCTGTGTCTCCCTCTCTCTCTGCTCCTCCCTTACTCACGCTCTGTCCCTCTGTCTCTCAAAAATAAATAAACATTAAAAAAAAAGAAAAAAGAAACATTTCTGGGGCAACATCAACTACTTGCTCTGTGCTTGTTCAGGACAGTACCCATGAGCACAAAAGCCAGATTCCCTTGTCAACTCCTGAGAGCCTGCGCAGTGACTGTCCCAGGTCACATCCCAGCCACTGCCTGTGGGGCCCTTCTGCTAGCTGGCACACCAGCCTCTCTCCGTGGCCCCTAGAGGTGCCTCCGTGGGTGCACCTCATGAAAAACAGCCTCTCGTGAAAAAAAAAATGTTAAACCTGTTGGGGGAGGTCCCTGCAAACAAGCAGATGGCTCTGCATTAAGACAGGTAAGGATGAATCACCAGCAGCGGACAAAGGCTCAAGTGCAAGGTCAACTTAGAGGCTGCATTGCTGCCTCCAAAGCAATTCCACATGGATTCACCTAACATTTCCTGAGCATGTACTATGGGCCACCAAGTTTACAGCTGACATGAGAGTGGGTTACCCCTTTCTCCAATCTGCAATAGCCTGTGAGGTAGACGGTATTGTCTTTATCTGATAAAAGAGCAAAATGGTGCTCGGTGCTCGATGGGGTTAGAGGAAGTCTTCCAACGTCACATACCTAACACTCGCTTTAACTCAGACCACAGAAGCTTGCCATTGCTTATAAAAGCTGGGAGGTCTCTTACCATAAAAATTACACATGCTTCTTTTCAAAATATCTGAGGAATACAGAAAAGAAAAAAGTCACCCAGAGGCAAACCCTGTTGCCAGTTTACAGTCTTTTTCCGTGCATTCTTTAGAGTGATTTCTTTCATGATTATATTGTCAGCACAATTTTGCATCCTGGCTTTTGATAACACAAACATTTATCTGCATTGCTTTACATCCTCCATAAAGACCACTTCTGATGATGATATAAATATCTCATCAAGTAGCTTTCCAGAATTTACTTAAGTGTTCCCTCAACATTGGACACTTAGGTTATTTCTATATTCAATATTCTATATTTTGATAGAGGAATATTCTTTCAAAATTCTAGTTAATGCTGCAGTGAACATGTTTGTGCCCAGGTATTATTACTTCCTTGGGATCGATCCCCAAATGTGAGATTTAGGACCTTCAAAGGCATGGTGTCTAATTCCAACCCTATCGCCCTATCACTGCTCTGTCGTCCAAGGCAAGTCACCTCTCTGGGCCTCAGGTCCCACGTGTGGAATGAGATGGACAGACCAACCCAGCTCAGGGGGAAATACCACCAAAAAATAGCCAGTAAGAGGACATTAACACCTGGCAGCCACACAAAATCAACACAAATGTGGACTGTATCATCAAAGGGTGCTAGACACTTTGGGACCACACCTTATCTGTACATTCGGTCTCTCTCAAGCCTACTTCATGCTGAGTTAGCATAATGGCCTCTGCCGAAAGCCCATGATTTGCTCCAGGTGGAAAGGATTAGCAACGGATCCCTTAAAGCAGAGGGGAGGCCAACAAGTGAGAGACCAGAAACACCAGGCCCTGCCTCCCCTCTTACCCTGCCTCTTAAGGGGATGTGATCCCCCCTCCCCAGGTCCTGGAGGAGGAGCAGGCTCCTTGGTAAGATAGCACTGGGTGATCCACAAACCCCCAACACAGCTCTGTGGCCTGGGAAAGACCTCATGACCAAAGGTGAGCCAACCAGATTCTCTCCTCAGAAATCTAGAGTTAGGACCCGAGACCTGGGGATTAACTCCAAAGTCAGAGGAAGCAGGAGAGGAGTTGGCACTATGGCTAACCAAAGTCATGTTGGAACTGAGATGTCGTCCATAAGCCCATAATAAGCAAATATTCCGAAAGAACTGGAAACACGCTCACATCTCAGTCCTGGTCCCAGCTACACTCTACTTCCTGTCCTGGGGAAACTAAGTCCACTGGTTGTGCCCCTACAGCACCCCACCGCACCCTTACCGTCACCAGCCTGCAGGAGTTTCTGTTCTGGAGCCAAGCGTGCCCACATGCTGCTTGGACAGACCAAGTGGGCTGAGAGAGTTAACAGAGGGGTTTTGGAATGAGAGGTGTTCAAGTCAATAGACTGAGGGGGGAGGTGGGACAAAGAATATTAGCAAATAAATCTTTAAGCACTTGCTCGTCACTGTTTCCTAGAACCACAACAAAGATAAAAAAAAAACTCAGTGAGGCCACAACACCACAGACAAACAACCAGATCAATAAAAGGGTTTGTTTAACTATCTTCCCCAGAAGGTGCACTTTTGAGATGGCCTGAATTGGAAGGGCGCCATGCTACACTAAACCAAGGGGGTCCCAGTCATGAACTCCAGTCCTTTGCTGACCTAAGTGGGGACACCGCACGGGATTCCTCCTCAAGGTCCTGCTGGCAGGCACACCTGTGCTTCCAGATGAGCTTAAGAAATATTCAAGGAGTCGGGGCGCCTGGGTGGCTTAGTCGGTTAAGCGTCTGACTTTCACTTAGGTCATGATCTCGCGGTTCGTGGGTTCGAGCCCCGCGTCAGGCTCTGTGCTGACTGCCAGCTCAGAGCCTGGAGCCTGTTTCAGTCTGTGACTCCCTCTCTCTCTGACCCTCCCCTGCTCACGCTGTCTGTCTCTCTCTCTCTCTCCTAGAAATAAATAAAAAACATTAAAAAAAAAAATATTCAAGGAGAGCTAGAGAAAGCAGTCTCCCTCCCCCCAGGTCTGGCTACGCTCTTCCCAAGAGTTAAGGGCCACTGCCTAAAAAAGCAGTAGGCACTGAGGAAAGGTTCTGGCTCTAGAGCCTGGAAATATTCCCCAAAGATCCACCAAGCCTTGGATCAGAAGGGCCCTCTATTCACTGCTGACTGGCCCCCTCCCCAAGACAGCCAGCCCCAGGCCACCGGGGGAAGAACATCCAATGCCTCCAGCCCCCAGTCCTATAGGGTGCCAAGAGCAGGAGTCGGGCAGACTCCTGTCCCCTTCCATGGATTTTCCACTCCTTGAATAGAGTTCCTTGTGCCAGCCTTTGGATATAAAATCCAGTTATGTAATACTTGTTAAAGCATAGAAGTACTTTTCTCCAGCAAAATATGAAGCCATGAAGACACCGGGTGGGGAGTCCAAAGGGGCTTCAGTACTGACCCTGAGGAGTCACTTTGCCTCTCCAACCTTGACTTTCGTCCTGACTTTTGACAGCAATAAAACCATGAGACACTGTTCGCCTCACACGGTCACAGGTGTCAGACAAAACAGGAACACAGGAGCACCGGCTTCTGCAGGGCCATCCGCTCTCCAACGCTGTCCAGAGCACAATGGCCATCCGCTGCAGGCCGGGATGCTTTATGTGCATGATCTCAGCTCAGCCTCATGATAACCCAACAGCGTACAGGAAAGAAAAGCAGGCCCCAGGAAGTTAGACCACCGGGGTTATGCCTTGAGAAACCCAGGACCACCTTACCCTTGATTTTCTACTCCTCCAGGCTACCTTCCCATTCTACCAAGGGTCCAAGCTCTCCAGACACAGGCCAAGAAGGCAGCTACATGGACCACACTGTGTCACCACTGTCAGGAGGGGAGCCCACGGCCATGCAGGGCACCAATACCCCTGGTAAATGGTAGACCCAAGAGCTGTAGAAAGACAGACCCCTGTGGAGCTGTCCCCTCCTCTTCATCCCCAAGAGTGGGTGGAAGGATACGGTCAAAGCTGTCAGCCTCTCAAAACATGAATAGGGTTAGAAGTAACCTCAAGCAAAAGGCTGGAAGTTTGTGAATTTAGATTCACATGAGGGGGTCTTGGATATTTTTAGATAAATGAGAGATGGAAACAACCTAAGTGTCCATCAATGGATAAATGATAAAGATGTGAGATATATATTACATATATAATATATATATTTATATAATATATATAAATGGAATAGTATTCAGCCATGAAAAAGAAGAAAATCCTGCCATTTGTAATAACACGGATGGACCTTGAGGGATTTTGCTCAAGTGAGATAAACCAGAAAGAGAAAGACAAGTACTCCATGGTATCACTTATATGTTGAATCTAAAAAAAAAAAGTCAATTTCATAGAACAGAAAATAGCAAAGTGGTTGCTGGGGGTGGGAAAGAATAGAAAGAGGTAGATAATAGGGTACAAAGTTATAGCTATAAAATGAACAAGGTCCTGGGTGCCTGGGTGGTTCAGTCAGTTAAGCGTCCGACTTCGGCTCAGGTCATGATCTCATGTTCATGAATTCAAGCCCCACATCAGGCTCTGTGCTGACAGTTTGGAGCCTCGAGTCTGCTTCAGATTCTGTGTCTTCCTCTCTCTCTGCCCCTCCCCTCCTCACACTCTGTCTCTCTCTCTCAGAAATAAACATTTTAAAACATTATGAATAAATAAATAAACATTTAAAAAAACATTGGTAAGATTTAAAATATATATATATATTAAATAAGATGTGAGGATCCAATGTGTAACATGATGGCTCCAGTTAACAACACCGTCTTGTATAATTGAAATCTGCTATGAGAGTAGAAGTTACATGTTCTCACCAAAAATAAACAAAGAAATAAATAAAAAGATAAACATGTGAAATGATGGATGTGTTAATTAACTACCCTGGGGATCCTTTTACCACATATACGGGTAGCAAATCATTTCAGTGTACATTTAAGTATATTTCAACTTTATATGTCAATTCTCCCTCAGTAAAGCTGAAATTTCAAAATAAGTTTTTTAAAATGTTTCATGAGGCACCTGGGTGGCTCAGTGGGTTGAGTGCCTGACTCTTGATTTCTGTTCAGGTCATGATCAGGTCATGTTCATGGGTTTGAGCCCCACGTCGGACTCCGTGCTGTCAGTGAGGAGTCTGCTTGGGATTCTCTCTCTCCCCCGCCGCCGCCTCTCCCCCACTAGCTCTCTAAATAAATAAATAAAATGTTTCATAATATAAATGGGAGAGGGTCAAAGCGGCACCCAGAGCTCAATGGCGAGCACACACTACACACATACTCTGAACCCTGGACAGCGGAAGACAGTGGATCGGGATGGCCGAGGGGAGGGAAGCCCGGCAGACAGATGCCTCTGGGAGCGTGGGGGCAGACCTCTGAAAGGCAGACAGGGCTCGGGGAAAGGGGGAATAAAAGCACAGGAGGACACCACGGGAAAAGATGTTCAGGATGAATTTTTACAAAGGCGGGGCTGTGATAAGGCCTACCAGAACCAGCTTCCAGAAAGGACAGTGCGGAGAAAACAGGAGCTGCTGGAGCCAGGGCAGGGCAAGGCCAGCGCCCGCACATGACCAGTAATGGCACAGACCTCAGGTTAAAGCATGGAGTAAGGCGATGTTAGGGCAGGTGCACCTGCTGGGAAGGATCTTGTAACTTCAGCAGCTAAGTAAGGTGCCCACCGTGTACGGGTCCAGAATGAAAGCACCAACCCACCAAGCGATGGGGGACTGAGAAGACCCAGCTCAAGCCCAGGGGTGGTGAAGGCCAGCAGAAGGGGTCATCACTGAGGGTCACTATGGAGATCCTCCAGGCCAGAAGGAGGAAGAAACAGGAAATGACCATAGACATCTTTTGGACAGTTTAAGACAAAAACTTGAAGGCAGGTTCAATGACCCAGGGGCTGCCTGGAGACCACTAGGCTAATCAGGAGTTCTAGAAATCATGACAGATGTGGAAAGAATTGGCTGTGCTTAATCTAAACTCCAGAAGCCCAGTCACNAGGCAGCCCTGGGCTGCCATCTCCCACCCAGCCCCTGACCCTCAGTCTTGTCTAAGTCACTTGCTGCCTCTTCCTCCATGCCGGTGCTGCCTACAGGGTTCTCCAGGGGAGACCAGCAGCCTCACTCCCCCACACAGCACTCTGCTGGCCATACAGAGGGTCCCAACCAGGTTGTCAACGGCAACAACTGATAGAACTCAAAAACCTCCCAACTTAAAATTCAAAATCCTGACAGCCTTTCCTAAATCTAACAAGAGGGGCACCTGGGTGGCTCAGTCGGTTGAGGGTTCAGCTCTTGGTTTCGGCTCAGGTTGTGATCCCACTGGTTCATGAGTTTGAGTCCCGAGTTGGGCTCTACACTGACAGAGGAGAGCCTGCTTGGGATCCTCTCTCTCTCTCTTCCCCTCCCCTGCTCACATGCACTCTCTCTCTCTCACTGTCCCTCCTTCCCTCAAAAAATAAGTAAAGAGGGCGCCTGGGTGGCTCAGTCCATTACGCGTCCGACTTCAGCTCAGGTCATGATCTCACAGTTTGTGAGTTCAAGCCCCGCGTCGGGCTCTGTGCTGACAGCCAGCTCAGAACCTAGAGCCTGTTTCAGATTCTTTGTCTCCCTCTTTCTCTGACTGTCCCCTGCTCATGCTGTCTCTCTCTCTCTCTCTCTCTCTCAGAAATTTAAAAAAAAAAACACATTAAAAAAATAAGTAAACATTTTTAAAAATCTAACAAGAGTACACAGTTGTTCTAGATACTTACAGAAAGCAAAACGAAGGAAAACATAAATTGTTGGAAAGCAGATATGGGGCTCGAAGTTAACAAAATGTTACTAATATGCAGATCTGTCCAATAAAGCAACTGACTTGGGGGGTGGGGAGCTGGTTAACTCCCTGTGATGAGAGGTAGCTAAGCAGAGACTGACGGAGCACAGGCTAAGGAATTGCAGAAGAGATTCCTTAGATAATCTCTAAAGTCCTCTCCAACCCAAGACGTTTCACAAAATGAAACAAATGCTAGAACAATTACAGACACATCTAGCACATCACAGAGTAGCAGAATTAGCCACTACCCTTTAAACTTGGAAGAAGTACGTTTATAGCAAATAAAAGTACAACTCTATGCCACGGTTAATAAGCTTCCAGACCTCCTTACTCCAACCCGAAAATAGAAATAGGTCCAAGAAGGGCTTAGTCGAATGAATAAATATTCAACCCAGGGCAGGTTACCGAAGGCTGAGACAGTGCAAAGACAGTGCTCCGTGTAAGGCCCGGCATCGCAGCTGAGGAGAACGCCCACTCCCACAACACTCTCACTGCCACACTGTCAGAGGCAGGGGATTCCGCCAAGAGCTCACCAGAGAGAGATGCCCCCCTGCAGCACCTCCCTCCAGAAAGGGCCTGGCTTTTGATGCCCCACGCAGCTCCTGACAGGTGAGGACCAGGGGGTCACCGTCACGGGAAATTCTGGGCCCCCCTGACCACACACTGCCCCTCCCACAGGGCGACAGACCAGACACAGACAGCGCTTTGGCCACACTGTCACTCACAGCCTCGACAGAGCCTGGTTGTTCTGGAACAGCAGCTCTGGCAAACTTTGCAGCTGGTTCCGGTTTAGTCGTCTGAAAGAGAGAAGAAAGGATGAGTTGGAAGGTGCCTCGGTGTTCCAGAAGTCCAAAGACTTTCCAGAAAGCACTGGATTCAGAGTGAGAAGGCACAGGGTTCCAATTCTGACAGGGTCACTGTGGAACCCCAGGGAAATGACCTCTGGGCCTCAGTTTCTTTCTTTTTTTTTTTTAAATGTTTTATTTATTTCTAGGAGAGAGAGAGACAGCGTGAGCAGGGGAGGTTCAGAGAGAGAGGGAGTCACAGACTCTGAAACAGGCTCCAGGCTCTGAGCTGGCAGTCAGCACAGAGCCCCACATGGGGCTCGAACCCACGAACCGTGAGATCATGACCTAAGCGAAAGTCAGTCGCTTAACCGACTAAGCCACCCAGGCGCCCCTCTGGACCTCAGTTTCTTCATCTATAAAGTGGGAGTTTGCCATCTGACACTGGGGGAGGAGGAGCACAGAGCACGTGTGAAAGCTCCCCACCAAGAACCTGAAGTACAGCAGGCAGACAACCCCTTCCATGATTTCCTCCCTTGCTCATCATCAGCACAGTTGGATTTACAAGACTCCTGGTAACTTAGAAGGCACTGATTCAAATATGATCTTGCTTTCTGAGCTAAATACCCATGTACACTTGAAATGTGAGATATACCCTAATGGGGTAGGACCAGCCACGAGGTCCTGATTTTTTATTGCTTTTGCTTTCATCCACATTTGACTCCATGGCAACTTAACTTTTTTGTTTGTTTGCTTTAGGTCTTTTTTCAAAATGATCATAGTTTTATTGATTTTTTAAATTATTTATGAAAACACATGCTTGGGGCGCCTGGGTGGCTCAGTCGGTTAAGCGTCCGACTCCGGCTCAGGTCATGATTTCAGTTCATGGGTTCAAGCCCCGCGTTGGGCTCTGGGCTGCCAGCTCAGAGCCTGGAGCCTGTTTCAGATTCTGTATCTCCCTCTCTCTCTGACCCTCCCCTTCTCATGCTATATCTCTCTCTCTCAGAAATATATAAAATATTTTTAAAAATTTTTTAAAGAAAACACATGCTTAATTCTTTAAAAAACTTCAAGTAATAGAAGAAAAAGTATTCAGCCATCTGCATTTTCCTCACTCAACAATTTGTGGATGTCTTTCCGTGCCAGACAATACAGAGCGACTCCTTTATTTTTAATGACTAGAATGCCCGTCATTTCTGATTGCTCTAGGGGTGGACAGACAACTTTCCAGTTTTGTAAACACAGGGCAGAAGTGAGAAGTCTGGTCCTGGAACGTGGCCTGGACGAGAAGACATAATGCAGAAAGGACCCGGACTCCTCCCAGAAGGCAGCAATGCCTAACCAGATGCATCTGGCCACCTTTAGCACCTAGTTCTCTGACACCAGAGCACCAGGCGCCAGCCCACCGGGGCTGTGATACCTGCAAATGTAGAAGCTTGGTACTCACACAGACCTGCAGGGGCTTCACCTGGGAGCTGGTAAGAGCTGCTCTACCCCAGACCTGTTGAGTCAGAGTCTGTGTGTTAACAAGATCCCCAGGTGACCTGCGTGCACACCAAGGCTGGAGCACAGGTGTACAAGGCAACCTCCGCCCTCCAGACTATAGCACAGTTTGGGCCTTGCACAACCATCTCCTTCAACAGTGCTGGACATGAGAAACCCTGCTCGGTAAGCGCTTTCTTTCACTGGGAGGGAGGGAGAAATGTAATTCTCTGTGGCCAATAGTAACTGGCCTGTGGAACCTCCTAGGAGGTCGCCCTTCGTCTGATATGTGAGAAAGGCATCATTTTCCAGCACGGTCCAATGAGACGAGCTGGAGGAGGTTTACTCAAAAGGGAGGGCTCCCGGGGGAACACATCACTGCCTTGGGGAAAAAAAGGGGGGGAGCACCAATATAATCCTTAAAGCAACAGGAGTAGACATCAGATCACCTCAAGTTCCTTCACCTTGTCCAGTAAATTAATCCTATATTTACAGTGTCTGGTGATCATTGGTTTTGTTTTGTTTTGTTTTCCCCCAGGACTTTCTCATCTTTCTGGTTTCAATTTCTGAAAACACTTAAGAGGGGGAAAAAAATTCAACAGCCAGTTTAAAATAGAAAATCAAAAGACACTAAAGGGGGGACCCAGCATGGCGAGGGACCTGTAGGTAGCGGAGAATAGTAACACAGTAGTGGTTACCGGTCCTGATTGGCCCTCGCCATGTGCCGGGCACCAGACTAAATGTTTTGGAAGCACTACCTCACCAACAGAGGGAAGCAGAACGCACAGATGGGATTCTTCCTTTTGAGTATGACCACAAGGGCTTACATTGATTCACCGACACCTCACCCCCCACCTCCTTGCAACAACCCCAAGGGAAAGTTTCACCACTTGTCACACGGCTTGGCTCTTAATATGTGCTCAGGATGTTTCTTGACTGTTGAGTTGTCTCTGTGATAGTTGAGGAAACTGGGATGCCCAGAGGTGAGCGACTCACCCAAGTGACCACTGAGCGGTAGAGCCAGGTTCTGAAGAGTGCCTTTCCCCACATTACGCACCGACCCCCACTCAGCCAGCTCAGGGTCAGGGTGACTGAGCGCCCTCTGTGCCCATGGCACTCCGGTCCTCATGGCCAACAGGACAGCACACTTCTGCTTCTGCCCTCGAGCCTGGAGTAACTGCTTACAAGAACCAGTTATGTCTGCTCCCAAACCTATCTATGCCGGGGGTACTTATAATTATAAAACATAATTAACTATCATACAAGTGAACAAAATACTAGTGTGAAAAGAAAGAGTCAACTCATTGAAAACAAAATTGGATGCTTTGGAAAAAGTCAATAAACTCAAAGCTGCCAGTTAAAGGGCTGTTGAATTAAGTAAAAGACTGGACCAGGGGGCAGGAGGGTCACGAAAGAAACTCCAAACTCTTCACTCTTCACCCAGATTGTTGTTAAAGGCCCTTTTAAACATCTCACTGCACCTTAAAGAAACCGAAACCAAAAGTCATAAGCAAGTAATTTGTGTGGAGTAGAGATGAGTAAAACAGTACGGAATTCTAATCTCATTCTAAGAAGA
>NW_027527853.1:2511760-2520549 GCF_008692635.1 Crocuta crocuta | reverse complement strand
GGGGGCGGGAGGAGGGAGAGGGTCAATATATGCATGCTTACATATTTTAGCTTAAAATGGAATGTTTCGAGCCTGTGTGGTGTTTGCGTGTGGCCCACTTGAACCAACTCTTATGACTAACAGATCACCACTGGGCTCCAACAAGTCAGAGGAGGGGGTGCCAGCCGTCCACAGGGAGCACCAGGCACCCCCAGGAATGCAGAAGCCACACCCACCAAGAACTATGAAGTTGCTGGTGACCCTCCCTGCCCCCCCGCCACCTCCCTGTTAGAAAGGAACTAGGAAAGGACAGAGGAGACAAAGTCTGCGATGACAAGTCGTGACTCAAAAAGGAGGGCTCTGCTGCTGTCCTGGCAGCAGCAGCGGTGGCATGACCTGGGTCACCCCCACCGTGGGTAGACCCCCGCCCACCTCTTCTCCTCCTGCAGGGCAGGGCAGCCCCCAGCTGGAGCCACAGAGGGTTAGGTCCCAACCGGGCCCTCCCAGCCAGGTCACGAGGACCTATTTTGTTCTGAGCCTTTTCAAGAAAACAAACACAGGACTAATCATCTGTCCTAGCTGCAGGCTCAGTTTGTCGCTCAGTTCTAGGCCTGGATGAGGAACACAGAAGAAAGATCGCCTTGAATGTCTTCCAGGTGGCAGGAAGGCAAGGAGACAACCATATTCTTCTCCCTTTATTTAATACCTCACTTTCTTTGAAGTAAAAGAGAAGAGTGAGGTATGAGGTCATAGTCATTAAGATCTCAGGCTTTGGAGGCAAAATGATCCGGGTTCTAATCCCCTCCTCTGCACTTAATCACTGAATAATCACTTAATAACACAAAAGCCTTAACTGCAGTGCACCTCGGTTTCTCATCTGTAAAATACCACTGACCACTGTGTTGTTTTAAGGATTAAATGAGATATCGTAGGGCAAAGAGCTCATCTTGGTGCCTGGCACAGAGTAAGGCAATCAACAGTAGCTATAATTATAATTATAAACTCATTGTAAGAAAATTCATAAAAAAAAGATGAGCACAAAGAATAAAATTA
Organism: Crocuta crocuta; assembly: GCF_008692635.1. NCBI lineage: Eukaryota > Metazoa > Chordata > Mammalia > Carnivora > Hyaenidae > Crocuta > Crocuta crocuta. Next base: position 2,519,517 of record NW_027527853.1, on the reverse strand, counting down.
TCCCACCACACAGTGTAATGAGAGTTAATATTCCCAATAATTTTCCTCTTCCTGTATTCTATGTACATACAAGCTGATTAAATTACATAAATGTCACTTCCTGCCTTTTTCATTTACTATTATATTGTGAGCACATTCCAATGGTCTTAACTGTTCTTGAAAAATGTGATCTGATATCTTATGTCTCCACCAGAATGGTTTTCCATTTTCTTGCTGCTGGTGTATTTAAATGATGTGCCATGAATATCCCCTGATATACAAATATTTAGCCAGTCTCTGATTATTTCCCTAAAATAAAATGGGAGTCTCTGGTTCAAAGGGCATGAACTTCAGCACTCTGCATACCTCTTGAAAGCCAAACAAAAGCAAAAAAATGAGACCAGTGACCACCGTGAAGTTGAGAGTCCATCCCCCCACCTCACTCGTACCACATTCCCTTTTCATTATTGCCAACCTGAAATGCAAAAATCGATCAAGACCCGTTTTCAAATGCAAAAGCCCCATATGGAGCAAACCACATAAATCAGAAACACTTCCACCTTCTAGTTTCTGTGCCATGGCCTTGAACACCCAAGACACAAACCCTCAGGTGGCCGGCCACTGCACCTTCCCAGACGGTCTCCTTGGCACACCATTTCTTCCTACACGAATCAGTGAGTATTGGATGACAGGAAGTGATGTCACTTCCTCAGTACTGCGTGGGTTTTCTGCCATGATGTTTTCTCACAGAAAACCAACAGAGTTGCATTTAGGGTGTGGGGTGCAGACACCCTCCAGCTTTGTCCCTGCTGTCATCTCACGACGACACTGTGATGGCTTCCAGGGCTGCAGCCGCCCTGGGCTCCCATCAGCAGGTGGAAGGCAGGCGGGGCATGCGGTACTCTCCCCGCACACTGCCCTCGCTGCCGGGCTCAGCCGCCGTGTGCCCTCAGGGCCGCCCCGCGCCCGTGCCCAAGGATACTTACAGCCGCTCCAGCTCCTTCATGTCGTCAAAAGCCCCCCGCTCCACCACGCCAATCTGGTTCTCCATCAGCTGCCTGGGGAGGCAAAGAGACGGGACAGCTGCAGGGTGTTGGACAAGGACTTCAGCAACAGATGGCATAAGGGAGCGAAACAGGAGCAGGGCCCAAGATCCACGCAGACCCGCGTCCTGTGCCGAGCTGACAAAACTGCCTCCCAGCCTCGCAGATTCCCGGCAGGGCTCGGCGGCCCACTCAGCCCTGACAGCAAGATGCACGGCCAGCTCACGAGCCCATGCCGATCCCTCTGAAGCGGCCACCATGGCCACAGGATGCCAGAGCACCAGGCCACGGCTCCAAAGACATCCTCGTCTTGGGAAGCTGGGCCCCAGGCAGCAGGGGTCAATGCCAGGCTGTTGGCACACGTGCCCTCCTTCAGCCCAGAGGGCACATGTCCAAGGGGCAGAGCAGGAAGATGGGCCGGGGGCAGAGGGCGGGGGCCTGTGCCAACTGGGCAAAGCCCACACATGCAGCAAACACACTGCAGTTGGCAGACAGCACCTCGGTCCGCACTCCCACGCCGCCTGGCTGCCCACTCGACTGCCTGGCTCCGGGAGACAGCACCTCCTCACCACCAACGCACCTACAGCCCAGAGCGTCTGGCTGCCAGGCAGTCTGCTTGTTGCGTGGTAATTTTGGAGACAGTCGAGCATATGTCTCTCCCTGTGGTTTTCCCCTGTCCACTCTCAAGCAGGTGGCTTGAGGTCCGACAGGGACCTCAGAGGAGGTTTGAGGGTAGGACAGGGGTGGAAGCTGCCACCACAGGCTTTCTCCTGTTTCCAAAAGCCTGAGCTATTGAGAAGCTCGTGCTGGAGGCCTGGATGTGTGGGGGATGCCAGGAGGGAGGGAGGGTTTTCCCACACTCAGCAAAGATTCCTGGAGCCTGGGAAGGAGTCAAAGATCAGCTGGTTCTGGAGCAGCAAAGACCCCTGTCCAGCAACTGACAGTTATGACCCCAGAGAAGATGGAGACCGCAAGGTCCCTAGCCCCACCAAAGACCCTCAGGGCTACAAAGTAGTTCTGAAAGAACTGAGGCCCCAGGACCCTTGCACTACCCTGAGAGCAGGGGATGAGGACCCTATGAATGTCTGATGTTGAATGTGTCAGAATGCATGCATGTGTCTGAGAGGAGTAGAGCAGGAAGAGATGAAGGGACCCACCCCTTCCCCATCTCACTCCTCAGTCCTCACTCCTCACCCCTGCCCAGCCCAACAAGGGAAATGCTGCACATGTCTCCTTTGGTGGCTAGTGGTCACCACCAATAGAGCCACACCCACCACCTCCAATATCTGCCACTATCAGGCACCCAAGCAGGTCACCTGTATCCTCAACTGCCCCTACTCACCTACCCTCTCAAGTCAGGGGAGCTGTAGCCTTGCTAGGAAGTCTTTCTGACGCACAGAGTCAAAAGAACTATGGAGAATGTTATAGACTAAAACGCATCCCCAAAATTCATACACTGAAGCCTTAAACCCCAGTGTGATTTGGAGATGGAGTCTTTAGTGAGGTAATTAAAGTTAAATGAGGTCATAAGGGTAGGGCACAAGAAGGTGGCCAAGAAGAGAGGCCTCACTACAAAAAACTTTGATGGGACCTTGATCATGGACTTCCAGCCTCAAGGACTGGGAGAAAGTAAATCCCTGTTGTTTAAGCTGCCCCGTCTGGGGGGATTTGTTATGGCAGCCCCAGCAAGCTAAGCCAGAGACCTAAAGATTCCTCATGGTTAGCCGGTCTTCCCCCATTCCAGGATACGACCGATAGACAAGACGCCCCATCTGTCCGGCCCAGACCCTGCCAGGCAGCGACCACTGGTGCCTATGCCACGTCCAAGTGCTCAGCTGTGTGCAAGGCGGTGGCTGCTCAGCGGCAGGACTCCCCAGCACTTCTGCCCCATCCCCCTCAGGGCATCCAAAGACTGACTCCACAGGGATAGGTTGTGCTGGTTTACGCCTCTACAGCCCACAACCAGGGCTCTGCCAGGGAGCCACAGGGCCATTGCCAAGGGTAAGGGCAGGAGGGAGGTTACTCACAGCACCCGCAGCTGCTTGAGCCCCACAAAGTCGTTTTTATGGATCCGAGTGATGTTGTTGCCGTTGAGTTCCCTGGTGGAGGCAAGGAAAGAACGAAATGGTGAGATACCCAGGGTGGCCCCCAGGCCAGGGCTCAGCTCCATGCTCCCTCTCCACTGCCTCCAGCCTGTCATCTCATCAACAGGGCTGGGTGGTGCTACCCAGCCAAGCCGCGGGACCCCCAAGTCTATTCTGAGGTCCAACAAGCTAAGGCCCATCTTTGCAGCTAATGTGTAGCCAGGGAAATGCACAGGGCACAGGCTCACTGCTGAGAGAGCTATGGAAGCCAAAGTCATGGCTCTTGCCCAGGCTAATTGGAGAGACAAGACATTCACGCAGAGACTAGCCAACTGGAGGCTATTCAGGTAGAATCCTTGCTGAGCCTCATTTTCCTCACCTATAAAATGGGGATAATAACTGACTATCTCATAAGGTTAGCACGGGGCATAAACAAGTAAAGAGCATGCCCTGTGCTTGAAAAGGGCCCCCTTGCAGACACCACTGCCATTATCTGGTGTCTCTGGCTCCTACAAGCTGTCCATATTGTGAGCAGGAGACAGCAGGTGGGCCGTGCATTTTAAGGAGGACTAAAGACATGGGCCCCAAGCTGAGGCCTAAAAGACAAGGCAGGTGTGCAGAGTGAGTGGGACGGAATGGACATTCCGGGAAAAGAGAACAGCCCAGAGTGTCTGGGGGCTGACGGAAGAGACAGGCTGGGAGTCAGGAGCTGTGAGAAATGGGGGTTGGGGGATGGGAGTCCAGATCACAGAGGGCCTGAGAAAACAAGCCGAGGAAGACAGGGAGCCAGGGAGGCCCACAGGCAGGAGCCGGCCACAAGGTCAGTCTTGCATCGAGGGGAAGGAGGGCAGGAGGCCCACTGTCTGGATCTCAGGGCCAGGCCTGAACTCCAGTGGCTCCTCTCCCCACACCGTCCCGGCCTCTGGCCCCTTTCTTCCCTTCCAAGGCTACATGTGTTTCTCCTCAGCACCCTCCCCCCCCCCACAACCATGACTAGGGCACCTTGGCCATGAACCCCACCTTCAAGGCCATCTGGTCCCTGCTGAGCCTCCCAGGGAAGCTCACTGGCCTCTGCCAGGCCACTTCTCTTCACAGGGAGCTAGTGCAGCCTCAGAAAAGCAGGTCCCTCCAGGAGGCAGCTACCGCACTCCCCAGAAAGTTCTTCCGCTGAGCCACACATGGCAGATTCTCAGTCAGGCCTAGCCTCAAATCACCTCCACATCTAATCTGTCTCTCTGTGGCAGCCTGTGTCCACATCCACGCCACCTCCTCCTCTTTCTCACCACGTCATAGTCACTCACGTGCTTGGCAACAAGCTGACTACCCCCATCCCAACGCACACGTACACACACACCATAGTCGTCTGCAGCCCAGCCTCCTCGCCTACCAGCATGGGTGAGCCCCAATCCAAGCTACTTTGCAAATCAGCAAGTTCCCTCTCCTCTAAGCAGTTAGGAAGTGTTTGGCCTAGATGACGTTCTAGAGTTGCATCCACTAAGAACAGCGTATGTTCTCAGCTTCCACACACTCCAGAAACAGGGCTCTATGCACAGCCAGGGCTGGAAAGTAGTTACGGTGTTTATCTTACAGACCAGGAGATCCAATTGCGGCTCCAAGAGGTCAGGTGTCTCCCGGAGGTCACCAGCTGGTAAATGACAGAGCAGAGATCTGGACACAGCCTTCTGACTCAGGCTTCTCCCACCAGGCCAGGCCTGCACCAAGCTGATAACTCATTCAGCCCATCACTCTCTCCGCCCTTCCCCTGAGCCCGGCTCCTGAGCCTGTGAAGCAGCTGGAAAAGCTCACCCCCTGCTCTACTCTCCTCTAACAGGATCTCTCAGAGGGGCTTGAGGCCTCTCCAAGATAACAGGGCCACTGATGAGAGCCCCAGACGGAGCCACTTCCTGGCCTAGATGCTACAAGGGGGCCCTCTCCACGTGAGATAGGCTCTTTGTGATGAGAGGGTCTTTTTTATTGAACTGTCTTCCCTGACACCTTGGAGCCTCCCCTGTGCACCCCAGCCCCCCAGCCTGCTCCTTCTGTGCACAATCATGCTTCAAGCGTCAAGAACCTCGTCAACAAGCCCTGAAAACTGCTTCCCTTGGCAAGTGTGGCTAGTTTCCTTTGGTCCATCCTGCTGAAACCTTCAACCCAAACTCCAAGCCAAAAAGTTTTAATTGCTCTAATTTTTGTATTATAAAGATATGTCAATACTGATTACAAGAGCAAAAATGTTTAAGAAAAAAAAAGAGAACACAACAAAGCAACATTTGAATTTTTTTTAATGTTTATTTATTTTTGAGAGAGACAGAATACGAACAGGGGAGGGGCAGAGAGGGGGAGACACAGAATCCAAAGCAGGTTCCAGGCTGTCAGCACAGAGCCCGACGCAGGGCTAGAATTCACGAATCATGAGATCATGACCTGAGCTGAAGCTGGTCACTTAACCGACTAAGCTACCCAGGCGCCCCCACAAAGCAGCATTTAGTTGACTTTCCTTCACATCTGTGAAACCAAGTACTATGTAGGCATTTAAAAGGGTACAGATCAGTCTGTACTGACAGGGAAAGGAGCCCAGGATACAGGATGGGTAAAAGGGTTACAAGACAGCTTGTACTCTCTGAGCTGCTCATGTAAAACCACACACTGTAAAACCACACACGTGTCACCCCAGTATATGGGGAGAGTGAGCTCACTGGGGCCTATCTGCCCATATTAATACCTATAACTGCTCGATTGTGGGACCTGTGGTGACTTTAGTCTCTTTTTTATACTTTTCTGCACTGTTTGGATTTTTAAAGTACATCGATATTTTTATAAGCCAACATAATATTCAAGTTATTGCACTTAAAAATAAGAGTAGTTCAGGGGTTCCTGGCTGGCTCAGTTGGTTAAGCCCCTGACTCTTGATTTCGGCTCAGGTCATTATCTCACTATTCATGAGTTTGAGCCCCACGTTGGGCTCTGCACTGATGGTGCAGAGCCTGCTTGGGATTCTGTCTCCCTCTCACTCTGTCCCTCACCTGCTTGCTCTCTCTCTCTCTCAAAATAAATAAAAATAAACTTTAAAAATAATAATAGGGGACACCTGGTTGGCTCAGTCGGTTGAGCATCTGACTTCAGCTCAGGTCACAATCTCACGGTCCGTGCATTCAAGCCCCACATCAGGCTTTGTGCTGACAGCTCAGAGCCTGGAGCCTGCTTCAGATTCTGTGTCTCCTCTCTCTCTGTCCCTCCCCCACTTACGCTTTGTCTTTGTCCTTCTCTCTCTTTCTATCAAAAACAAATAAAACATTATAAAATTAATAATAATAAGAGTAATACATGCACATGTTGAATTTTTTCAATTTTCAGAAGAATAAAGAAAAAAATTAAAATCACACAGGGGCACCTGGGTGGCTCAGTTGGTTAAGCTTCCAACTTTGGCTCAGGTTATGATCTCACAGTTTGTGGGTTTGAGCCCTCCATCAAGCTCTGTGCTGACAGCTCAGAGCCTGGAGCCTGCTTCAGATTCTGTGTCTCCTCTCTCTCTCTGCCGAGCACTTGCTCTCTCTTTGTCTCTCTCTATCTCTCTCAAATATAAATAAACATTAAAGAAAAATTTTTTTAATCNCACCTGGGTGGCTCAGTTGGTTAAGCTTCCAACTTTGGCTCAGGTTATGATCTCACAGTTTGTGGGTTTGAGCCCTCCATCAAGCTCTGTGCTGACAGCTCAGAGCCTGGAGCCTGCTTCAGATTCTGTGTCTCCTCTCTCTCTCTGCCGAGCACTTGCTCTCTCTTTGTCTCTCTCTATCTCTCTCAAATATAAATAAACATTAAAAAAAAATTTTTTTAAACACACATAAATTCATCCAGAATTAACCTCTGTTAACATTCTAAAATAGTTTCTCCCATGCTTGTTTTCTTTGGATACAATTTTTATATAGTTGAAATAATTCAACACATATTTATTGAAGATTTACTGTTTGCAAAGCATTTTACAAAGTTCTGAAGATATGGGAGGAGGGACACATAAGTGGTCTGCACTCCTTTTCTGGCATGTTACCCCCTGTCCACTTCCCACTGATGGTTTCTGAGTGGCCATCACTTATCCCTGCATCTGGATATATCAAGTTACTGGGGTATCCCCTGATCCCAGTCACTGATATTGTTCAATTAGAAACAACATTGTATAAAGCTCATGGGCATTTAGGAGGAATACATTCCTTTAAACAATATCACTCAGTCAAAAGTCGTGAAAAAGCTGATGAATGTTACGAGTAACTGGCTAGTTCTTTCTCGTTGCAACCGTGGTTTATAAGGCAATTCGACTTCAACAAATTGTTCATTTCACAGACAGCAAAGCTGAGGCAAAGAAAAATGTAAAGGCCCAACGTGGAAGTCAGGAACCCCTGAGGACGGAATTCCCACAAGGTGGGACCTTGGCAGGGGGTGGGGGGTGGGGGGGAGAGGGACAGGCAAAGAGTTCACGGGGACTTCGGGTGACATAGCATACTCACATGCCTCTCTTTTTACCGGTCTCGCACCAGCCCCTGCGCAGACCTGGGGACCCATTCCTCAGCCCACCATGAGGCGACTCCACCCCTCCTCCTCACTTCCTGTTCCCCGCTCCACCCCCAGGCGAGTAAAGACCTGGGACAGGCAGGCGGAG
>NW_027527853.1:2486193-2511678 GCF_008692635.1 Crocuta crocuta | reverse complement strand
CAGGCAGAGGAAACGGCAGTGCAGACAACGAGGCAAATACAGCCTCTCAGGAGGCCCTGCCGGTGGCTTCCGGACAAGATTGGCATGGACACTCAAGCCACCCGGCCCCCTGCCTCCGGCTCCAGCTCTCTGACCCGGGAGCTAAGTGCCTCCTCTCAGGGGAGAGCCCTCTACAGGCAGCCTGGGAGGCAGAGGCGGCTCTCATCAGGCACCCGGGCCTGAGGGCTGCTGCTTAACGAGGCATTATCACCACTTAGGCCATTCAGGCTGAGAGAATGACCTCCACGGGGTAGCTCAGGGCAGCGGGGATTAAGTTTCCAACGTGGGCCAACCGCTTCCCATCAAACCCTCGGCAGAGGCTGCCGGAATGAGGGAAGGAGGTCGTTTTTCTCCAGTGCCTGACTCCTCCAACAGGTGGTCCTCGGTGTTGCCATGGAGACTCCCTCCCCAGCAAGCCCCCTGGGAAAGGAAGCTGGGAGAGGCTGCTGTGACCTTCAGATCTCTGCAGCCAGGTGGGGGGCGCCTCCAGGGGGCTTCCCAGCCTGCTTTCCAGGAAGAACCCTGAGGTTCTTGCCGCCACATCCCAGGTCCACCCCTCCTGCCTGCTGGGCATGCACTGAACCTAACTCCTAGCACCCTTCATCTCACTCACCCTCACCCTCACCATCACGGTGACACAAGACGTGTCCTCTCTCCCTTGCTGATAAGGAAACTGAGGCACAGACTGGTGAAGCAATTGCCTGGTGCCACACAGCTAACTAGGGGTGGGGACCAAACCCAGGCTGGTGTGATTCCATCCTCTTCCGCACCGCACCGCCCCGCACGTATCATGACGCCTCTGGCCAAGAGACGCTGTCAAGCCCACCCCTCACCCGAAGTGCTCATGAGAAACAACTTGGAGGCTTTGGAGAGGAAACGCAGCGGCCCTGTAATAAGACCGTGTGCTCTGCCTAAGCAGCCGTATCAGGGGGTCCCCAGCCAGTTGAGCCATGAGTGTTCTTAGCAGCTAAGAGCATGGCCTTTGGAGCCAAACTGTCCGGCTTCAAATTCCCGTTCTACCATCGCTAGCTGTGTAACCCTGGACATGTAGCTTAAATTCCCTGTGCCTCAGTTTCCCCATTTGTACAATGAGGATAATGATAGTACCCACCACCTAGAGGTGTAGTGAGGTGTACATGACTTAATATTTCTAAGACGCCGAGAGCAGTGCCTGGCACACACAAGTGCCCTCGGCATCAGTATCACCTGCCGCGCTTATTTTACTATTACTACTATCGTTGTTGTGTAGTAACAAGGACCATGGCTCCCCCAGGAGGGCGGCGTCCCAGGCTCGGCTCAGGCTGGGGCAGGACTGGCAGGGCCCCACCGAGCAGGGAGGAGCCTGCAGCCACCCAGGCCCTGCAGGCCCCAAGACGTTAGAGCCCGGGGGAGATGCCCTAAGACAGTTCTCTCTCTTCCAAAAGTGATGAGTGCGCATCCGCCCTTCTCCCCCAGGAGGAAATACACCCTGGGGGCAAGACTGATTTCCATCAGCTCCTGTGTGGTCCTCACCTGAAGGAGAAACCTCAGGGGTAAACGATTTTGAAGAAAATCCTCTGAAGCAAAGTTACCAAGGTAAAAACAAAAACACACAAGGATTTCTTGAATCCTCTCAGGAAACAAAACTCTGATCCCCAGCACCTGGGTGTTTGGTGACAAACTGAAAGAACCCCTGGGATTTCCTAGAGCTGCAGGGACAAACAGCCTGGGTCCCTCCCGGGGTGTTCTGGGGGTCCCCCATGCCTCACGGGCCTGTCTTACCCTAAAGCTCCACCACTCCTAGAGCTGGCTCCCTAGGGACCAGAACAGTCTCACGGCGCCCCAAACCTGCAACGGCAATGGGGAGGCTCAGGCCACCCTCCAAACCCCTTCCTGCTGGATCTCCAAAAAATAAACACCCAGCTCTGACCATAGCTGAGACAGGCCACTGGGCGGGGCGGAAATGTATCCCTTGGCTCCGTCCTTTGAAATCTTACCCTGGCCAAATCCACGGCACTGAGCGCCTGCAGAGTCAGAGGGAGAACTGAGGGAAGGAAGAACTTCCCTACCCAGCCAGGGCCCACAGATGACAGGCTGGACACCCCAGCCTGCAGGCCGCGCAGCTGCACACCCATGCCGCTGCGCCCGAAGTCCTGGGGCACCTAACAGGGTGCCCCACGTTCCGCCTGGCCCCCCTCCAATCTGTTCGCCTAGCCACAGCCGGATCCTTTCAAGATGCAGATCTGACCGTGTCACTCCCCACTTAAGCCCTTCAATGAATCCCCATTGCTCTTGGAATCGAGACAAAAATCTCTACCAAGAAGTACAAGACCCACGCGGCCTGCCCCACACTCCCCATTCTGACTCGCTCCCTCCTGTGGCAGGGCCTTTGAACTGCCACCCTTCTGCCTAGAATACTCCCTCCTCTTTGCCTGATTCCAACTTCTCCTTCCGTCCAGTCAAGCTTCCTAACACAGGCCTGCAGAACACCCCAACCTCCTCCTCTGCAGCACAAACCAGATGGATTTGGGGGCTTCCTTGACTGATATCTCTGCCCTTACCTGACCACACGAGCTCCCTGAGGACACAAACTGTGTCTGTTTTTTCTCACTCTTGTAACACAGTACATGGCACCTTATAGATGCTGCAGTGCGTTATTCTTTGAACGCATGAATAGACTTGCATTAAAATGGACATTTCAAACAGCAATGGGTTGAGTGGGTTTTCCAAAGTCTCCCTGCTTCCCCCACCAGAGGGGGGAAAAAAAAAACTATACTAATTAAGAATTGCTCTCCGGGGGTGCCTGGGTGGCTCAGTCAGTTGAGCGTCTGACTCTTGATTTTGGCTCAGTTCGTGATCCCAGGGTTGTGGGACTGAGCCCTGGTCTGGCTCTGCACTGAGCATGGAGACTGCTTGAGATTCTCAATTCTCTCTCTCTCTCTCTCTAAAAAAAGAAAAGAAAAGCTCTCCCTATCCAATCATTATGTTGTAAACCTAAAACTAATCTAACGCTGTGTCAGTTATACTTCAATTTAAAAATAAATAAATTTTGGGCAGCTTGTTGGCTCAGTTGGTTAAGTGTCCAACTTCAACTCAGGTCATGATCTCAGGGTCCGTGACTTTGAGCCCCGCATCAGGCTCTGTGCTGTCAGCTCAGAGCCTGGAGCCTGCTTCAGATTGTGTCTCCCTCTCTCTCTGCCCCTCCCTAACTCACACTCTGTCTCTCTCTGTCTCTCAAAAAATGAATAAATGTTAAAAAATTTTTAATAAATAACCAAATTTTTAAAATTAAAAAAATTTAAAACTTAAAAAAAAAAATGCCCTCCCCAAATGGACATCAGCCAAGAAAAGCTTCACACACTGAGGACCCTGCTGTGTTACCAACAACCTCCCAGAGCCCACAGGTTAAAAGACTGATTTTTGCTCAGTTGTGCTGCTCCTCTACTTCCTTCAACGCACCAGCACTTCTGCCTCAGGGCTTTTGCCTGTGCTGCTCTCTCAGCCCAGAACTGCCCAGAACAGTCCTTTCCTCCTCAGCTTCTCACCAACATACATCTAACAGATACCTAACGTACTTTGGGGCTTCAACTGAAACATCTGCTATAGACCAGCCTCCTTTACGTGTTCACTCAGCTCCTCCTCCAGAGCTAGCACTGGAATTTGGAGTTGTGTGCAGTATGAGGTCCTTCGTTAAAGGCCAGTCTCTTCCACCAGGCTAGGAGAAGTAGAAGCCACATCTGGTTTGCTCTCTGCTGTACGTCCAGCACCCTCCACACAGTAGGTGCTCACTGAATAGAGTGAAAATAGACTGATAAGCAATCCCTCCCATCAAGCCCTGCTGCTGCTGGCATAACTCCGCCAAAGCACAGCACACTCCCGTCAGCTAGCTGAGCCTCACCCCCAATCCTTGGGCATCAGTGGGTCATGATCAGGAGGCTCCCCCAACACCTCCTGCCACAGCAGAGCCCACAGGCCGGGTACCAAGTGCGGGGGCCCTCCAGCAGGCAAGGAGTCGGGAAGCCCCAGGGATGAGTAGTCAGGGGCCCCACACCAGGGCCAAGTTGCCACTGGTCCTACTCTGCCCCAGGCTCCTGGGGATCCATCTTGCTTCCCTGGCTTGAATACTAGCAATACCTATATATTGCAACCAAGCCAACTCATGTAAGCCTCACGAGAGCACCTGGCTCAAAGGTTTATTATCAGTTCTGACTCACATTATGAGGAGACTGAGGCATAAAGCATTTAAGCAACTTGTTCAGGATCAGCTAGCTGGTAAGTAGGTTGAGGAGGTAAGCCCTAGCATGTCTGATTCCAGAGCCCAGCTCTTTCTTTTTCTTTTTTTAATTGCAATACAATACACCTAACAAAATTGACCACTTTAACCATTTTAAGTGCACAGTTCAGTAATATTAAGTGTACTCACCTTATTGTAAAACAGATCTCCAGAGATTTTTCATCTTGGAAAACTGAAACTCTGTTCCCATTAAACAAAAACTCTCCATCCCCCCTCGCCCTTGACCTTGGCAACCACCATCCTGCTTTTGTCTCTATGAACTTCACTACTTCAGGCACCTCATATNACCCACGAACCGCGAGATCATGACCCAAGCGAAAGTCGGACACTTAACCGACTAAGCCACCCAGGCGCCCCTGGTATGTGCTGTTTTTTGATAGCAGCCATCCTAATGGGTGTGAGGTGGTCAGACCACAACTGTTAACCCCAATCCCATGGAGTGTTCTGTTCTGAGGAGCAAAGTGCACCCCAGTCTCTTCATTATCGAGGCCTGGACTTCCTCTTCCCAATCCCCTTCCCAGGTCTGGGGCCTACCCCTAACCCGCAGCCCTGCGACCAGGGCCCCGCCGCCCGCCACCAGGCCTCCACTGCCTGCCACCAGGCCTCCTCTGCCTGCCAGCGCTTTCTCCACTCACTGCCCACTCAGGCCCCTGAGGCTATCCACCGGCTAACTCCAGACACTGACTCCACCCACACCACCACCTCCCCGCATCTCCCCCACCCCGACTCTGCTCACTGAACCCCCATCCTGAGGCTGGACACCCTCCCTAAGCCAGCCTGCACTTGGGTCCACCCTGTAAACATGTGCAGGCAGGACTCTGTCATGACCAGTCTTCCTTTACGCTCCAGTGCTAAGCCCTAACAGGGGTTTTATAGGTGCTGAATGAACATCTGATGAATGAATGAATGAATGAATGAAATAAGACAGGCTTTATTAAGATACGTGGTATGGTAGTCAGATTTTAAAGACTAAACACAAATATAGCTCAGAGCCTCAGGGCTCAGGGACCCTGGGCACCCCTCTCACCAGCTGTCTGTGCCCCCAGGCACATGGTACGCCTCTCCAACCTACTCCTCAGCAGAGAGGCGATAATACCTTCCTCCAGGGATGGTTGCAAGTGGAAAAGGGCAGAGAAGGGCAAAGCACGGCTCTGAGCCTGTCCCGGGCTGGGGGCTCTACGTGGTGACCGCTGACGCCATCACAATTCTCCACTATTTCTCTCCTGCTCTCCTGCTCTCCTTCTCTGACATGTCTCCCCATCCCCAAGTGTCTGGCTCCTCATTTCCAAAGTGCTCCCCACCCCTCCATGCTCTGGTCCATCTGCCCCTACACCGCCAACTACTGGCTCCGGAGCCCGCTCCTCCCGCAGACTTCCTCTCCGCCGACTCGCTCCCAACCATCTGCCTTTACCTCCCACTTCTCCCAGGAAACCGGCTGCCCAGCTTGGCCAGCGACCCGTGCCACAGGTCCAGAAGCTGTCCTCAGACAGCCTGCCTGCTCTTCCCAGGGGAAGCTCCCTCCCCATCTCCAAACTCCTTCTCTGGCGTGGGCAGGAACTACTGGGCCAGGTTCAGATCCACAGCTAGCCAGGAGCTCTTCTCGCTCTCCACCTTCTCCTCCCCTGTTGCCTTCCCTAACTCCTGTCCACCCCCTTTTTTTTTTGAAAGTTTATTTATTTATTTTGAGAGAGAGAGTCAGTTGGGGGAGAGAGGCAGGGGAGAGAGAGAATCCTAAGTAGGCTCTGTTCTGTGAGTGCAGAGTCTGATGTAAGGCTCAATGAGATCATGACCTGAGCTGAAATCAAGAGTCAGACACTCAACCGACAGAGCCTCCCAGGTGCCCCTAGAATACAGTATTAATAACTGCGGTCACCAGGCTGTACATGACATCCCAGGACTTACTTATTTTATAACTGGAAGTCAGTACCCTAAACCACCTTCACCCATTTCACCTCCTGCCATCTTAATGTGGGCGGAAGCTAAAGGCAAACCTCACGAGTCTTCAAAGGAGGTACTTTCCTTACCAGGAAACCCCAGCACCACACAGTTTTTCTCTCTGGGAACCTCCTGCATCTGAATCACCTGAATCGCCTGAATCACCTGAATCACCTTTGCCCAAAACCTGCTGAATCAGCATCTCTGGGATAGGTCTGAGAATCTGTATTTTATACCAGCTTTCCAGGAAATTCTTTTTTTTTTTTTTAAGATTTTATTTTTTTAAGAAATCTCTACATCCAATGTGGGGCTCAAGCTCTCAACCCCAAGATAGAGAGTTGCACACTCTACCAACTAAGCAGCCAGGCACAACCACAGCCCCCAACCCAGGAAATCCTTATTCCTACTGAAGCTTCTGTTCCAACTCTTCCCCAGGAGGCCGTCCCAAGTGTCTCTCCAGTCCACATACTCTCCAGAGTCACCGTCCCCTAGCCCTTCTCTTAAGGTCGCCTTTTTCATGTAGCTGATTATTGGCAATTCAAACAAAAGAAGTAGAAGCCAGGTTCTCTTCTTGGGGATCAGCCACCCTCCCCAAAGTTCACCCCATTCATAAAGTCATTCCCCCACCCAGAAGCTTAGGGCCCCACGACCCTTCTCATTTGCTTTCTCTGTACTTTCTGCATCGGTCTAGACCTGCTTCCTCCTGTGGCTCGGCCTCTGTGGCTTAACTCCATGAGGACTGTGGCTGGCTGTTGCCCACTGCTACTGTAGCAAATTACCACCCCCCTGGGGGCTCGACACAACACCGTTACCTTACAGCTCAGGAGGCCGCTTTGGGCTCATGGCTCCTCCCCCCACCCCTCCCACCTGCTTCCACTGTTAGATCTCCTCCTCCAGAGGCTGTCCCTCCTGCCTCCTGTGAGGGCGTCTGGGTGCCCTGGTACTTCAGGTCATCTCACCCCAGGATCCTTCACTGTGTCCGCAACCCCCCTGTGGCATGTAAGGCGACATATTCATGGGTTATGGGATTGGCACAGGGACATCTTTGGGGACCGTTATTCACCCCACCATGATGACCATATTTTCTAAAGCAAAGATCAGATCCATAAAACGTCTTGCCAAATGTTTTTATTTTGTTCAACTTTTTTTAAAGTTTTATTAATTTAAGTAATCTGTAACACCCAAGATGGGGCTCGAACTCACGACCCCTCAACCAAGAGCCCCATGTTCTTCTGATTGAGCCAGCCAGGCACCCCAAGTCTTGCTAAATGCTTTTAAAAAACCAAACTCATTGAACACACCTTTTTGAGTGCCTACCACATACCAGACAATGGGAGTATGAAGATACAGAGACACAGCCCTGCCCTCAGGAAACTCAAAACCCAAGATGCCCATCAGACAAACCAGCTTCTTCAAAAGCAATAAAGTGCTCTTCCTTCCAGAAGAATTCCAATTAATAAGTGTAGAAGGAATGAGGGAAATAGAAAATCAAAATTGGATAATAATGGTTGCAGGCAAGATCCGTTAATGGATGCTAAAATTAGTAGGTGAGAATTTGAGGACAAAAAGCCTATGGCAATCTTGACATATCTCCCCCAAATATTTATTAACTGCAAATGTGAATTCAGTAATGTCACAGGGAAGAAAACTGGCAGACACCATCTTCACTGTGAGAAGGCCAACATCACCAGCAATGAGACTGATCATGTCACCTACCGCTGATAGGATGCACTGGGCAGGCACTCCCTGCATCATTCCTGCCAAAAATCCATCACCTCAATCCAATTAGGGAGAAACATCAGACAAAGCCAAACTGAAGAGTCTTCTGCAAAAGAACTGACCAGTACTTTTCAAAAGTATCCATGTCCTGAAAAGCAAGAAAAGACTAAGGAATTGTCATAGATGGAAGGAGACTATGGGGAAAGGACAACTAAATGCCATGTGGAATCCAGACTGGATCTTGGAATAGAGGAAGGACACTTGGGGAACATGGGGGATCAGGCGGTTAAGCATCTGTCTCCTGATTTCGGCTCAGGTCACCATCTCGTGGTTCTTGGGATCGAGCCCCACATGAGGCTCTGTCCTGACAGCGCAGAGCCTGCTTGGGATTCTCTCTCTGCCCCTTCCCTACTTGTTTTCTCTCTCTCTCTTTCTCTCTCTCTTCCCCCACCCCAAAATAAATAAACATGAAAACAAATTGTTTTAATTAAAAGGACACTAGAGAAAAAGCTGGTGAAATCCAAATAAATTATGCAGCTTACTTCCTAGCCTTGTACCAATGTTAATCTCTTAATTTAGATCATTGCAATATGGGTAAGAAAGGTGTTAACATTAGGGGAAGATGGGGTGCCTGGTTGACTCAGTAGAGCATGCGGCTCTTGATCTTGGGGTTGTGAGTTTGAGCCACACATTGGGTGTAGAGATTACTTAAAAATAAAATCTGAGGCACCTGGGTGGCTCAGTCGGTAGCGTGCCTGAATCTTGATTTCGGCTTAGGTCATGATCCCAGGGTCTTTCCACAGAGCATGGAGCCTTTTTGAGATTCTCTCTCCCTCTCCCTCTCTCTCTCTCAAATAAAAATAAATAATAAAATCTTTAAAAGAAGGAAAAAACATTAGGGGAAGCTGGGTGTAGGGTATTTGTACTATTTTTGCAACTTTCCTGGAAGTCTAAAATTATTTTAAGATACAAGTTGTTACTTTTTTTAAAAGAATAAAATTACAGCAATGGCAGCGAAACTACTGTCACCAAGAAGCCAGAAACGACAGTGGCTGTAACCAAGTGGCCTCCCACCGCAGGCTGGTCTCCCCCTCCGTTTGTTCTCCACACCAGAGCCAGGCAAGAATAGGATGTCGTAAAATACTACTTTACACTTGTCACCTCCACTCAAAACCCCTGAGGATAAATGCTCAAAGGGTCTTTGCAAAAGGACCCAGGGGCAACCTGAAGGGGCTCCCGTGAGCCAAATGTGGGACGCTCTGAACGTCAAAATAATGATAGTAACAACCCAAGGAATAAAACAACAATCCATGCATCCATCCTGTTATAAACAGACAAATAGATGGAGGAGAAGGGAAAGTTCTTTCTTACAGTAGAATGCCAACCAATAGAGAAGAAATGAGGATGTTAGAAGTGTCTCAGCGAGGGGTGCTAAAGCCAGTGGAGGTGAAGCATAGACTACCACATAGCCTCAAAGTACCTCCCCACAAATTACTGACTAATAATAAAGGGGAAATTAGTAACGTTTCAGCAGAGAAGCCTGGAAGACACTAATTTACCAAGCGATCGAAATGAAAACCACTAATTCTGGGACAAACTAACATACCCCCCCCCCACCCCATGACCCACTGGCAGAAGTAAATAACCTGAATATAATAAGGCTGGAGCAGATGAAGCCAGACGGAGGGACATTCTACAGAATAACTGCCTGTATTCTCCAAAAATGTAAAGGTCAATGGGGCGCCTGGGTGGCTCAGTCGGTTAAGCGTCCGACTTTGGCTCAGGTCATGATCTCACAGTTTGTGGGTTTGAGCCCCACGTCAGGCTCTGTGCTGACAGCTCAGAGCCTGAAGCCCATCTTCGGATTCTGTGTCTCCCTCTCTCTCTCTGACCGTCCCCTGCTCACACTGTCTCTCTCTGACTCTCAAAAATAAATAGAAAACATAAAATAAATAAATAAATTCCAAAAAATAAAATGTAAAGATCAAAAAAACAAAACAAAACAAAACAAAGAAAGGCCGAGTAACTGGTACAAATTAAAGGAGACTAAAGCGCTGTAACAAGTGAATGTCATGTGTAACCGGCAACACCTTCTGAGAGCCACGGACTTTGCTGAGGCAACAGATGACGTGCGGACAGGAGTTGTGGAGGAGACACTAGCACTGCAGCAAGGTTCAGTTTTCTGATCTTGAGAGCCTTATTCTCAGAAAATACACACCGAACCATTTAGACAGAAAAATGTACGTCTTCAGTGTAATCTTTTTTTTTTTTTAATTTTTTTAAGTAGGCTTCATGCTCAACATGGGGTTTGAACACACAACCCTGTGACCAAGAGTCACATGCTCCACCGACCAAGCCAGCCAGGCGGCCCCCCAACCTAATCTTAAACAGTTCCTAAAAAACAAAACTGTGCCTGTATATAGTGTACGATACAGCAAACAGGGAACTAGGAACAACTGAATGTGGATGACAGGTATATTACAGCTCCTTATACTTTTGTTGCAACTCTCCTACAAAATTGAAATTATAACAAAATAAAAAATTACATGGAGCACAAAAGAGTCTTTTTGGGTGATGAAAATATTCTAAAATTGGATTGTAGTGATGTTTGCACAACTCTGGGGATTAAAAAATCACGAAATATAAAAAAAAAAAAAAAATAGGTTTAGAAAAAAAATGTAATACACACACATACACTCCCTCTGATGGCTCCCTATTTCCCGGCCCCATGGCCCGGTGCCCATCCATTACCTTAACCTCCTATCTCAGAACTCACCAGCACAAATGTGCCCCATGGCCAGATCCGCTCCTTACTCTCCTCCCAAATGTAAGGTACTCACTGCCTCATGCCCCAGACTCCCCTGCCCTCGCTGCAGCCAGCCCTTACCTAGGTCCTGCCCACCCCCAACTCCCATCTCTTCATCTCGGACATTGACGGCCTGCTTTCTATGTGCCAGCATCATTCTAAACACTCAACACAGAGCATCTCATTCAAACACAACCCTGCGAGGTAAGTGCTATCACTGGCTCCACTTTACAGATGAAGAGACTGAGTTACTGGTGAGTCGGCTGGGATCTCTCAGGTAGTAGTTGATGGAGCTGGGATTCAAACTGGGCCATCCTCACACCAAAGCCGGTGCCGACGGCCACTGTGCTTTATGTCCCTATAGACATCTTTGCACATCTGTTCTTCGGCAGACAGACCTTTCTCACCCACCAGCCCACAAGCTCCCTGGGGAGTGGGTCCACACTCTGGACCTCTCTCAACACTATGCACACGGCAGGTGCCCAACAGCTGTTTGTCCGCCACAGGCTGGCTTCCAGAAAGAAGAGGAGGGGGTCTCAAACTCCAGCAAAAAGAGAAGCCAGTNTCTCTACTGCCCAAGGCCCGGCCGTCATCTGCTCGGGGTAATAAGTATTTGTGTGGCGATAATTACAGCATTTGGGGAGAAAATCCCATTAAGCAAGAGCCCTGCCGAGCTGCTAATGCCGGCACAGAACTGGAGGCGGCAACTCGGCCAAGCTCCCGTCTGCTCCCAATAATGCAGGAGCCTCCCGTCCCCACCACCCTTCCGCCGGGCCCCAGAGAGCACGCTGTCCTCTGTTCACAGCCCCAGGCAGCCAGAACCCCCGAAGGCCAACCCCCTGTCTCCAAGAGGGGCACCGAGGCAGCAGCAGTGTTCTGAGGGGCATCCAGAGCTCCGGTGGCTCCGCGGTGAGGGATGAGGGAGCGGGGGACGTGCTGGGACCCAGCACTGAGTGGTGCCCGGTTCCTTTCATGTCTTTGCAATTCTGTCACCTTAATAACAATAAGAATACTACCATTTATGGGGCACTTGCTGTGTGCCAGGCCCTGTGCAAAGTGCCACTCCCAGCACTACCGCATTCAAATCCTCACACCCAGCCTCGCCAAGCAGGTCTGCCATCGTCCCCACTTTACAGGCAAGGAAATGCGGTGCTGAGAAGTCACACCTTCCTCCGGAGCACTTACCCCAGTTTGCAATGACGTGTTTATTTTCATACTGCGCCATTCATCTCTACCTCCCTTAATGGACTAAAACTCAGGGAGAGACAGGCGGTTTGGGTTTCTGTTGGACACTATTCACTCAGCACGATGCAGACATTCAATAGACAGCTATCTGTTGAATGAATGAATGAAGCCCAATAACTTGCCCAAGGCCCCCCCAGCTCCCAAGTGGCAGAATGGGGCTAAAATCCTGGCAGTCTGGCTCCAGAGCCATGCCTGCCCACCATCTACCCTGCAGAGAATCCCTGCAGGCCACCACCCTGCCCCCTCCTCCGAACCGCAGGAGACCAAGCCGTCCAGGTCCTAGGAAGGAGCACTCTGGGCAGCCAGACTCCAGAAGAGCACTTTGCAGCGCTGCCAACACTCACACGCTTCCCTCCCAAGCCCTCTCCTGCCCCACCGGAACCCTCAAACCTTTGCTTGAGCTTTTCGGGTAATAATAAGAACATCACCCAGTTAAATCACAAAGCATTTTCACACAGCCCCGTGCCAAGCATGCCACCAGGCCCCCTCCATGCATTCACTCACTTAACCCTCACCATCAACTTGCAAAGCTGTGGCCATCCCATTTTACCGATGGGGAAACTGGGTCTCAGAGCAGATGGAGTGACAGCACCAGGGGCCTGCCAGGGGTCACGCCGAGTCCAGCGATGAGCCCAGAGTGCCTGCTACTGGAGCTGCAAGCTCCGCTCAGAGGCAGCCTCCTCTCAGAGGGCCACAGTGCAGACATGGCTGCAGTCCGAGCCCCGACCCCTCTCCACAACCACCACCCAGTCGTTCTTTGGGATTCCAAACGGCCTCCTGAGGGCTGTCCTGGGAAGTCTTCCTTGGGTATGGCCACCCAGCCCTGTTGAACGGGGCCTCCAGATTCAGGGGGCCAGACCAGGAAGAGGCAAGGGCTGTCCAGGCCTCTGCAGCAGGCAGGGAGCCAGGGCAGTGGACACACTGACCAGGATGCAAGAGAACAGGCCCCCAAAACCTAATGAACAGCAGACCATGCGGGGCCAGAGGTGCCAACGGAGATCAGCAGGCCTTCCCCAGCGCCTTCCCATCCCCTGCACCCACGAGGGCAATCTGTGGCAAGTCTAGAATACAAGTGCCGGGGGTGGATGGGAGAAGTAACTTATCACACTCTCTGGGATGCTCTAGTCTAAAAGACTTTTTTAATTAAAAAAAAAAAAAAATCCAACTGAAAATCAAAGTCGTTGAGTAGAAGAAAAGACAATTAATAGTGGCCATGGCCGGGTCCCTCTGAGCCTGCGTTCTACGAAGAGATGAAGCTTCCAGGCCTCCTCCACCACACGCCTAACCCTCACTCCGTATTTTAATTGTTCCATTGCAGTGAATTATTCAGCATCCCCTCCTCACCCAGCCCACCAGCCCCACAGCCCCTCTGGCTGAACCGATTTCCTCAACAGCTCTGAAGCCTGCCCGGCCCTTTCCCAGAAGTCCCCACAGCAAACCAATCTCTTCCCACTTGGGGGGACAGGCCTGGACCCAGAGTTAGGGATATGTGATCATAAAGTCGCCGGGCCTCACGGGCTGCCATAGAAACTGCCCGGAAGACAAAAGGCAAAAGCACAGCTGCAATCTTTCCCAATCTCCCAGCCGCAGAAGCTGCTGTCTCGGGCTCTCATACCGCATGACACCCCTATCAATTAGAGAGGGCGTTTGCTACAGCTGTTTTGAGTCTGCCTGGGCTCTCACCAAGCCCTCTTTTTGGGGTGTTCTAGTCCTCCTCAAATGGCCCTTCGGGGGCCTGCCCACTGCACAGGCAGGCTCCCTCTGCTTTCTGCAGCCTTTCCCCACCTGAGAAGTTCTGCACGCAGCAAAGACCAGACCTCCCCCCACTTCCTCCTGAGAAGTCACCCCTGGATTCCATCCCTGAAGTCCCCGAAGGAAAAATCCAGAGAGGGAGAGAGAGAGAGAAAGAGAGAGGACTTCCTGACTCTTCCTCTCCTTCCCAGCCTCAAGCCCTGCCACATCCCAGTGGACATGAAATGCTGCAGCCCTGGGACAAAGCTGGTCCACTTGCCCATCAGGCTGGCACACGCACACTTGTGGGCCTTGTGCCCATGTGCTCCCTCTATTTGGGCTGCCTGCCATCTCTGCTTGGCATACTCCGACCCAGCCACTGAGTGGCCACTGATGGGTCCCAAAGTATGCTAATAAAATGGCCCATCCTCTGAGAAGCCCCTTCCCTCCAGAAAAGTGCTTCCCTCCCCAGTGGTACCCACCACGGCCCCATCACACTGCCAGCCTGGCCCTCTCCTAAGAGTTTGCAGTTACGTGTCCCCTGCCTGGTCCTCTCACCTGTATACCGCTCGAAGGCAGGGACTTGCTCACTCCCTGCTGGAGGCTCAGCACCGAGGGTAGTTCCTGGCTCTGTGAAACATTTGCTGAATTAAATAAAGAGACTTTTCTCCTGATCCTATCATAATAATACCTCTCACTTGGCAAACATCATAATGAACCAGGCTGTTTTCCATATATTATCTTTGGTCCTCACAAAAACCATCAGTAGCCCCATTTTCTGGATGGAAAGTAACGAAGGCGCAGAGAAGTTAAGTAACTTGCCCAAGGTCACACAACAACCTCAGCAGTTGAAGCCCCAACTCTTTCTTTTACACTAGGAAATTTCACTTCTGTACCACTCTGATCGCAAAAGACCTCAAGAGTTCCTGAACACCAAAACAGACACTGTCCTCCACTAAAGGTGGAGAAAAAGAGCAAGGAATGTGATGAGGCCCAAACGCTGAGGCAAGGGGCTACTGTGTCACAGACCTAGGCTGTCACCGGGATAACAGCTGCAATAGAAATGCCCTGTGGATGCGGCCAAGGAACAGAGATAAGTCCAGAGCAAACAGGTGTGGAGGGCGACCCTGCAACCTCAGGGGTCCTCTGGACAGATTTCTGACCCTCCGTCCCTCTCCATAGCCACATAGGATAATGCACAGGCTGCCCCCAAGGAAACTTGATTCGTTCCAACCTCTCCCCATGCCAGCATCTCTCTGCAGCCCCACAACACACATGTACGTACACACACACACACACACACACACACACACACACCAATTCCCATCTAGATTGCATCTAGATTGCAAATTCTCTGAAACCTCCATGGGAATTTTTCAGACTCAGCCAAGAAGAGTCTGGGGCAAACGTGTGTTCACTAATTGCTGACCTTGGTACAGAGTTTGATCCAGGAGACAGCTCTCCCCAGGGTCAGATTTCTGCCTTTGGCCGGCTGGGAGCCGTGAAAATGTGCTCAAGTTATCGAGATATCTACGCCTTTCCTGAGAGCCACTGCATTTGCCTAGGAGTGCGGGAAGAAGGAGCAGGCAGGTTTCAAACGAGCCAGCAGCCTTCTCCAAAGTCCAGTTCAAAAATCTCCCAAGACAGTCACCTCTGCAGGCAGCACAAAGGCTCTGCATGTGACCAAAAACCTACACACATGGCCCATGTACAGGGACTCTCACAACCTCCCACTACTCAGGTGACACCACAGATACTAGGAATTCACACAGACACACATTCTGCAGGAGAATCTGGGAAAACAAATTATATAGATCCATAGACACGCACACATGCTAACCATCACACACACACACACACACACACACACACACACACACACACACACCGTACAAAGCTCAGCCTGTCTAGAAAGGGCTGAGTTTCCTCAAGAATTTAGAAGTAAGAGAGAACAGGGGAAGAGAAATTATTTTTAAATGACTTTTCATCTTCAATGTTTCCACTCCAGGATCCCCACCTCTCAACATTATTCATGGGGCCCCAGTCAGGGTCACACCTACCCCTTTTCTGGGTGTCAATGTAACATACCCTAGGCCCCAAACCCAAATCCCTCAGGTCCCATTGTCTGCCTGGCGTAGGGCTGGCTGGATGTGAGGTGGGGGACCAATGCCTGACACCTGCAAGAGAAGAATTCTTAAAGCTCTAGGGCGAACAATAGGGAGACTGGAGAAGACTAGAAACTTCAACTCCATCCCACCTTGCTGCCCATCACCTGCCTGCTAGCCCAGAGCCCAGTCCACACATGCAACTCAGAACACAGCCCAAGCCCCATGTGCCCAAAAGGAGACGTGGTGCCTGGCAGTGCGAGGAGCTTCCCCCCTGAGTGCCAGGAAGGCTTGCTGGCACCAATTCACAGGCACCCTGGAGGAATAAAGTGCTGGCGCAGTGGGAATGGCCTGCCCGAGCTGAGTGCAGGTGTGAGGATGGGCGCTGACAGCCCCACCAGGGCCCTTTGAATCCCGGGAAAGGGAAACAGGGGTGCTGTGGCTCCTGGCTCCCGGCTCGAGAAGGGCCCTGGCAGGCACTGACCCGTCTATTGGCCACAGAGCCCGGGCGCAACGGTCCCGCCCCCGCCCCAGCCCCGGGCTTGTCTGGGTGGGAGGGTAACCTTGGGGCTCCCTGCGCGCTGGGGACGGGGGCCGTACTCACAGGCGCTCCGTGTTCCGTGGGATGTTCTTTGGGATAGCCTGCAGCCCCGTGCCGTGGCAGTCCACCGTGGTGCCGGTGCAGGTGCAGAGGGCGGGGCACGCGGTGGCACCCAGGTGCCACGCGGCCGCCCACAGCAGCAGCCAGAGCTCGGGTCGGACGAGCCCCGCCGAGGGCCCCCTCCCGGGCGTCAGCGCCATGGTGCCCTCACCGCGTCCCGCTGGTGTGCCAGACGGCGGCGGCAGCTTACCATCCCCGTCCGGGGCGGCCTCCAGGTGCAGTCCCAGGTGCAGGCCCGAGGAGACCGCGGGCTCGGGCGCGACGCCCTTGAGGGCTGGGAGGCACCTTGCTCCTCCAAGCGACGGCGCCTATGTGCGGACCGAGGGAGGGCGCCTTGGGCGGAGGGCGCTCTGCTCCTCTCTGGTTTCTCGCAGACTGCGTCTGTCTCCCTCTCTCCCTCCCTCCAGCTCCCAACTGACTGCTGCGAGGAGGAAAATGGGCAGGCCCCGCGCGCGCGCGCACCCTGCGCGCACGCACACACACACACACACACACAATCACACACTCACACCCTCACTCTCGCTCCCACCCGGCAGTCATCCATCAATCGAAAAGCACACATCCAGGGCCAGACTCCTCCCCGCCCTCCCCCAGCACCCCCTTNCCAACGACCACTCGGCGGCTGCTGCGAGCGGCGTGCAGTTTCAAAGGTGGAACCTCCGAGGCGCCGCGAGCGCGCAGGGGGCTACAGGGGAGGGGACGGGAGGATGGCCACCGCTCAACCTGCCAGTCCTGGCCCTGGCCGACTACACACACACGCGCGCGCGCGCACACACACACACACACAGAGACACACACACCGCGAGTATATGCACACTTAGAAGCATGCACTCAGAACCAGCAGCCCCGGCAGCTGGGCCAGGGCGGGGAGGGAGAGCTTGTTTTGCCGCCTGAACCCCTTCCCCCGGGCCGCAGACATGCTTTCCCCGACGTCAGAAACGCGTCGCAGGCCCCACCAGACTTGCTTTGTGAATACTTGGTGAAAGGAAGCCCCGCACCCCAGCTCTCCAAGCCACCTGCCTTACTTAGCCTGGGACTTTGAGGACAGAGCCTTGGGCGGGGGGAATGTACACAGCCCTAGGCTCAGTACAGTCCTCTCCCCTCCTCCACCAAGATGGCAGCAACCCACTAGTCCGAGGCGAAGACAGCAGCTAACTGCTCCCCATGAAAACGGCCCTGATGTGGACATTTGCACGGGGCGGGGCGCGGAGGAGGATGTTATTTCTACGCTGGCTTCCCAGGTGGGGGTGCAGTGTTTTGGCAGAGTATCAGTGGGGGTTGAAGTCCAGCAAGTGTCTTCCCACACTCGCACCCTCATTCTTCCATTTCTGACAGATGAAAACGAATATTCAGTCCTGCCATCAGAGGACTGCACTCAGGGCTGGAAGAGGGCTGGGGAGCCCGCTTGGGAGAGAAGCTCCAGGGGCCACCCAGGTCAGACCCCCAAGCCTGTCACCCTCCTTTGGGCAGGGACTTTTCTTACTCTAAGGCAGGTGGAGACACAGGCGTGGGCATGGGTGTGAACAGGAAATCCAGATAGGGAGAGAATTATCCTCAAGCCCAGAAAAGATGAAGGACCCCCGGAAAGTCAAGAACAGCTGTGGTTTGCTTGTGCTCTGTAGGACCCAGACGTCTTTTGTCCACAGTCCCCTGCTTCCCGGCAACCTGCAGGCTGGCAAGAAGAAACAGTTGAGCAGCTCTGGAAGCACCACCCTTCCCAGGAGTTGGCTACCTGGGTTTCCCCTTGGGAGAAACCAGAAAGAAAGGTAGCTGGGCCAGGAGGTGCCAGGGGGTAGGCACAGCATGGGTACAGTGGGGATGGGGGGGGCGTGGGGGGATGTGGATCATCTCCATGAGATTAGAGCCTTATCCTCCAGGTCTCCAAAGACTTGGGGGTTTTCTTTGTTTTTCTTTCCCATCTTGATGAAAATTTTACAGTACCTCCACCGTCATAGCAGAGAGAGGACTGTGGCCAGTACATCACAACTAATGTGACTGGTGTTATGGGCTTTTGACAGTTCTTTTCCGGGTTTTTACACACTCCTCTCCATGACCTCCATCCAAGGCCGTGGGTTCTTCAGTATCAATTAAATGACAACTTAAGGGGAAGGGGCCTTCTTGGGGGTCCCCAGGGGGAATGACCTTAGAGAAGCTTCCTAAAAATGAAGCCAGAGCTCTAGCTTACAAGGGCCTCTTCACTCTCTCCCTCACCAATTGCTACTGCTTCTCCGCAGGGTGCTCAGCCCCCTCCTCTCACAGGCCCTCCCAGCTGCCTCGGGCAGAGTTAAATCCTCATTCCACTGAGCCTGCTGCTTTGTTTACACCCTCTTAGCTGGAGCTGTTTACACATGTGGCTCCTTCCCTGACACTCCTCCTGGGGCAGAGCCTGCCCCTTCCCCCACAGCTTACTCATTTCTTCACTTTGGCACTTACCCCAGCACCTGGCACTTAGTAGGCCTGTCACAGACGACACCCAGCCTGTTGATGATGTCCAGTCTCCAACCTTCTGCTCCAGTGGTACCTCCCCAGCCCCGTGACCTCCTCAGAAGCCAGGACCCATGTGGGGTAGAGGGAGAGTGTTGATTAACTGGGCCACATGCCCTGGGGGCTTCAGAGTGGTAGGGTGCCAGGATGGAGGGAGCTGCAAGGTCGGCCCTGCCCGTGTCTCCCAAAGAGCCAGTCAGTGCCCTAGAAGCTTCTAGACCAGCCTGGACAGTGAATCCCAAATTGTCACCACCTGGCAAAGCCTGGCGTTTCCTATAAAGGGGAGGAAAGGAAGGGGGCCCCCTCAACCCAGGACAAAGACTCCCCATGCCAGCCTAGTCATGGGAGGCCCTGCCCCAGCAGCCAAGCAGCTCCCCAACTTGGCTCCTATCCCCAGTTCCTCCACCCCAGAACCTGGCTGGCTCCCCAGTTTGGGAGACAGCTAGCCATGAATGAACGCAGCTCATTAGTGTTCCTAGCACATTTACTCCTGAAACAACCGCCGGCCAGCCGCTTGCCCCCCACCCCCACTCTGCTTTGCTGGTTCAGTTTCCTCTCCCAGGCCCCTCCCTCTGTTGGATCTCCCTACCCCCTCCCTACAGCAGGGCCACCTGCTCCCTCTACACGGGTAGGGAGGAGGCAGCCCCGGCATTGCTTCTGCCAGGAATGCTCTGCCAGAGCCCACTGGCCACCGCGTGGCAACCCGGGTTGGGGGGACAACTTGGGGCTGGGTCTCCCCATCCCAGTGGTGGAGGTGGGAATCTCCTCCGGCCCCCTCAGCCATGCATGCTCAGGAGTTGAGGACCACCTCCTGCCTGTGACTGGGGGAAACCTCTGGGGAGTGCCTCCTTCCAGCTTTCTGCACAAAGCCGTCTCCTCCACCTCCACCAGCCCTTCTGAGGTACCAAGAAGCAGAGAGCCTGGGTGAGGCTGCAGAGCTCTGTGGTTTGGATTTCTGGACTGCAAAACGCAAGAATGAGACAAAATGCCTGCTATCTGGGCATTTGTACAACACCATCTATTAAGTATCTATGCACTACATACACTGTACTGGGACTTGGCAGTTCAACAGAGAATGAGACCTGCCCTGGCCTGCACTGAGCTCACAGTCCAGTGGGGAACAGAAAGAGGAAAGCCCACTCTGCATGGTTATTTTGGTAAGAGGGAGTGTGGAAGTGCAGAGAACCCAAAGTGTGGTGCTCAGGGTAGGGCCAGAAGGCTCCCTGGAAGAGGAGGCACTTGAGCTGAATCTTGAAGGGTAAATAGACATTGGCTGGGCAGCAAAACAGGAAGGAAGGCTTTCTGGGCAAAGAGAAGTACAGAGGAAAGGCGTGCAGAGGGTGGCAGCATCTCAGGGGCTGAGCTGGGGCAAGCTCATCACGTCTAAAAAAATGCAAGTGTTTGGGTGGGAAGTGCAGGTAGAGGTCATAGAGGTGGCGGGGGTTGGGGAGGAGGACATCTCAGAGGCCCTGGTGCAGCCATTCTGGCTTTACTGGGCTTGCAGAAGTCCCTGGCCTGTCCCCGTGCTCAAGCACAAGCCCATGTATGTATGTGCCTGCAATGCTCTATCCCTGCAACCAATGACAGGGAGGACAGGATGATGGCAAGGGACAGTTTCAGCATATGGTTTTTTTTTTCTGTTAGGATTTTTTTAAAGCTGTATAGTATGACTTAACCTCCCCATCACCACCAAAACATTTTTAAATCCCTTTGTATGCTTATTAAAAATGCCAATTCCCAAGACCCACCCCTGACCTTCTTAATCAGAATCTTTACTGTCAGCACACTGGGGAGTGAGAAAGTATGATTCTGATGCAGATGGTTCCAGAGACCACGCTCTAGAATCAAGGCCTGGAGTGCTGAGTTAATGAGTTTGAACTTGGACCTGAAAACTCTGGGAGCCATTGAAGGCAGGGACCCAGCGAAGATAAAGGGTCTAAGGCATGTCTGCCTCCCTCGTCTCCAGTTTCCACACACTGTTAGTAAAGATGAGACACAACAAAGAGAAAAATGGCCATGGGGGACTGGCAGAGAGGGGATGGAGCCATGTGGCAACCTGCTGCGTAGTAGCTTCAATCACAAGGTGTCACAGCTGGAAGGGGATAAAAAATGATCAAATCCAAACACCACTGTACAGTTGGCAGCTCAGAGAAGTGAAGCAGCAAGCCTAACCTCACAGGGCAAAGGAATTGCAGAGGTGGGCCATGAATGAGGCTGGATCTTGCTCTGCTAGGGGAAGAACACAGCATCTGGTCTATCCTGGGCCCTCCTCCTGACCCTACAACCCCCACAGGGACTGAAAAACTAGAAGTCCCTGGGGAAGTAGTGCCAGCAGGACTCAGGATATTTTAGCTTTAATCTCTGAACTCCTTGATGTACTCAAATTTGAAGGAGGCTGGACTGCTTGAGGCTTTCACTCACAAAGCCTGAAGCAGGAACAAGTTCCTAGACTTAAGATCAGTGGCTTTTCTAGAGGCTACCATATGCATCCAGGACAACTCTGACAGATAAGAAGCAGAGAGATGCAAAGGGGAGAGGGAAGAAAGGAGAGGTGATGAAGAGAGAAAGCAGGGGGGAGAGTCTGTGCCGGTAGCAATTTGCTCATTCATTTATCAGACATTGATTGCATGCTGACTGTGAGCCAGACATTGAAATAGAAGAGATTTTTTGCTTGAGGTTCATTGGGCTTCTTGTATCTTGCTCATGGTTTCCATCAAATTTGATGTTTTCAATCATTATTTCTTCAAATGTCTTTTATATCCCCTCCTTTCTTCACCTCTGGGGACCCCACGTACACATATATTGGGCAACTTGAAGTTGTCCCAAAGCTCACTGAAGCTCTGTTCATTTTAGTCTTCTGTGTGTTTCATCGTGATGAGTTTCTACTGTTGTGTTTTCACATTCATTACCTTTTCTCCTGTAGTGACTAATCTGCTGTTAAGCCATCCAGTGCAGTTTTATCCCAGACATTGTGGTCTTCATGTCTAGAAGATCTATTTGCGTGTTTTTTTCTCTCCCATGTACCTGCTTAATGTGCTTACGTTTCTCTCTGCCTTCTCATGCATATGGAATATAGTTGTAATAACTACATCTATGAATCCTATTGTCTGCATCATTTCTGGGTCAGTTTTGATTGGTTGCTTTTTTTTTTCATTATGGGTCATATTTTCCTACAACTTTGTATCCTAGTAATTGTAGATTGGATGCCAGACATTGTGGATTTTACCTCATTGGGTGCTGGATATTCTTGTTTTTTTCTTTTTTTAAAAAAAATACTCTAGAACAGAGTCATTTCAGTGGCAAAGCTGATAAGCTCTACAGAAAGTTCTGAAGAGAAGGGGACCTTTGGAGCTGTCCCAAGTTATGGCAAGAGTGCTGGGCCTTTATCCCATGGCATTGACCAGTCATTGGACCAAGGCTGCCCCTGAAAGGAGGTATAACCTTGTGTGAAGCAGCTTTTCAGCTAAAGGCCATCCCCACAGAGGGCTGACAGCTAAGGGCCATCCCCAGGCAGCTCTTCCAGCACGGACAAGTCCTTCATTCCTGAAGGTAGATCTGGGCATTGCATCACAGCATCCACCACACCACATGTACAAATAGCATTTAGAGGGTAGCATGGGGGGCCAGGAGAGCCCACAGGAAAACAGCTAACCCAGCGAACTGGGAAAGGCTTTCAGTAATGAGTATAAGCTAAGATTGGAAAGATGATTAGGAATTAGCCAATTGAGCAAAAATCAGAAATGAGTGTTCCAGACAGAGGGAACAGAGTAGGAGACAGCCAAGAGGTAAAAATAAGCACAGAACCTTTGGTATGATTGGGAGTAGCTTTTTAGGAGGGAAATGAGACTGAAGTGGTGGTCAGGGAGAGGCAAATCTTGAAGAGCTGAGTAGATCTGTCAAGAGCTGGGTTAAATCCTGAGGGGAATGGGAAGCCCTCTGAGGGGTTTAAGCTGAGAAGTGAGATGTGATCCATTTCTCTGCTCTCCTTATCCTCTGATTCAGCCCCTCTGCCTCCTTTGGCATGCAGGAGAGAAAGAGCCCTGGTTGGATACACATCCTGCACCCAAATCCAGAGGAGAAAAGGAGGAGGTATTCTCTAACTGAACCAGCCTGCAGTTCTCCAAAATCCAAGAAGATGACACAAACTGTCATCCAGTTGCTCACTAATCCCCACAGCTTTAGGGGCCTCATTTGTTAACAGCTAATCAAAAACTTCCGTTATGCCTATACCTTCTAAGAGTTTTACATATTAAATCATTTAGTCCTCCCAACAAACTTATGAGGTAAGTACTATTTTTACAAACAAGGAGCTGGAAGCACAGAGAGGTTTAGCAACTTGCCCAAGGTCACACAGCATTTGGGTGGCAGAGGCAGGATGTAACATAGGGATAATAAGATCTACATCTTGGAGAGGGAGTGGAATTGAATGAAAAGTACATATGAAACTACTTTATGCTGTGCTGACACATCGTAAGCATACTCATTTTTTTTTAAGCCAAAACTGGTAATAATGATAGCTTAGAGAAAAAGTCTATCTAGAGAATGTTCCTTTTGATAAACATTATATGGATAATTTTGGAGGAATCCCTCATCTCCTTTTGCATTAGCTCTTTCTACAAGTGAATGCCTTCTAGGTCTGCTTGGTAAGTAACCCACACAAAGACCAGATATTCTCAGACTTTTCCTTGCCTTCAGAGAGTACAGGGGCCTTCTAACCTCAAATGTAGTAGTCCTGCTCAAACTGGCAAAATGCCAAGGTCAGCAGGTTATAGCCTGAAAACATCAAATTAATTAATTGAAGTATAGTTGACCTAATATTGTCTTATTTTAGTTTCGGATGTAGAACTTAGTTATTTGACAATTATATATATTATGAAATGCTCACCATGATAAGTATAGTTGCCTGTCACCATACAAAGCTATTACAATATTATTGACTGATATATTTTCAATTATTTATTTTTGCTTTAGTTTTCCTAGTCTGGGAAAACAAATCCAGAAAGACATTGCTAAGCCTGATGTTTAAGAGTTTACTGCCTATGTTTTCTTTAATTTTATGGCTTCAGGTCTTACATTCATGTCTTTAATTCATTTTGAGTTTATTTTTGTGCACGGTGTAAGATAATGGTCCAGTTCATTCTTTTACATGTAGCTGTCCAGTTTTCCCAGAACCATTTGTCGAAAAAACTTTTTCCCACTGCATATTCTTGCTTCCTTTGTCATAGATTAATTGGTCATATAAATGTGGGTTTATTCTCTACTCTGTTCCATTGGTCTATGTGTCTGTTTTCATGCCAATACCATACTGTTTTGATTACTGTAGCTATGTAGTGTATCTTGAAATCTGGGACTGTGATACTTCCACCTCTGTTCTTTCTAAAGATCACCTTGGCTATTCAGAGTCTTTTGTTTCATACAAATTTTAGGATTATTTTGTTCTAGTCCTTAAAAATGCTATTGGTATTTTGATAGAAGTTGCATTGACTCCATAGATTGCTTTGTGTAGTATGGACTTTTTAATAATATTAATTCTTCCAATCCATGAGCGTGGTATATCTTTCCATTTATTTGTATTATCTTCGTTTCTTTCATTAATGTCTTACAGTTTTCAGAGTACAGGTTTTTCACCTCCTTGGTTAAATTTATTACTAGGTATTTTATTCTTTTCAATTAAATTGTAAAAGAGATTGTTTTCTTAATTTCTCTTTCCACTAGTTCATTGTTAGTGTATAGAAGAAATGCAACAGATGTCTGTGTATTGGTTTTGTATCCTGCCAATTTACTGAATTCATTTATTAGTTCTAGCAGTTTTTTTGGTGAAGTCTTTAGAGTTTTCTATATATAGTATCATGTCATCTGCAAATAATGACAGTTTTACTTCTTCCTTGCCAATTTGGAGCCCTTTTATTTCCCTTTCCTGTCTGATTGCTGTGCCTAGGGTTTCTAGTACTATGTTGAGTAACAGTAAATCTAATTATTTAAAAAACATACCAAACATTAACATTATTGGGATTATGGGTGATTTTTAGCTTCTTCTTTTATACTCTTCTCTATTTTCCATATTTTCTACCAAAAAAAAAAAACCCACATTGTCTTAGAAATAAAAATATAATTACTAATCTATAATTATTGCCTGAATAAAATTACCATTAAACTTAGCATTCCAAATTTAATTATTTTAGGAGCAAACTAACTACTAAATAACTACTACATCTTATATTCCTGCACTGAGGAGCTGTTATAAATCTGCAAAGTATGCTTAAAAATGAGTGATGCCTTGTATGAAATATCTAGAATAGGTAAACTCAGAGAGACAGAGAGTAGATTAGAAGTTATCAGGGACCAGAAGGAGGAAGGAATGGGGAGTTACTGCTTAATGCGCACAGAGTTTGTTTGTTTGAAAATCATTAATAATGGGTGATGTTGCACCACAATGCAAAAATAATTAATGCCACTGAATTGTACACTTAAAAATGGTTAAAGTGGA